>NC_091170.1:27195089-27327342 GCF_040958095.1 Procambarus clarkii
GCGTTTCGTAAAACTTATTACATTTTCAAAGACTTTAGTTCACAAATACACAACTGAATAGAACTTACGCATCTCCGATTTTATATCTACATTTGAGTGAGGTGGAAGGGGTGATGTGGCATTAACACAAGACAGAACAAGATGTGGCATCAATAGGGTATTAATTTCATCAACACAAAACAGAACAAGAGTATTAATAGGGTATTAATTTCATCAACACAAGACAGAACACGAAACAATGGATATTGAATAGAAGTGTTTGTAGAAAGCCTATTGGTCCATATTTCTTGATGCTTCTATATTGGAGCGGAGTCTTGAGGTGGGTAGAATATAGTTGTGCAATAATTGGCTGTTGACTGCTGGTGTTGACTTCTTGATGTGTAGTGCCTCGCAAACGTCAAGCCGCCTGCTATCGCTGTATCTATCGATGATTTCTGTGTTGTTTACTAGGATTTCTCTGGCGATGGTTTGGTTGTGGGAAGAGATTATATGTTCCTTAATGGAGCCCTGTTGCTTATGCATCGTTAAACGCCTTTCACTTTCCTTCTTATGATGTCTTCGACGAAACCATTGGAGAAGCCGTTATTGACTAGGACCTGCCTTACCCTACAGAGTTCTTCGTCGACTTGCTTCCATTCTCTCAGCCACAGCTCAGAATGGAAGCAAGTCGACGAAGAACTCTGTAGGGTAAGGCAGGTCCTAGTCAATAACGGCTTCTCCAATGGTTTCGTCGAAGACATCATAAGAAGGAAAGTGAAAAGCCATGCAACCTCTGAAGAGACAACTAACATAACACCTATACCCCCTATTAGACTATTTTACAGGAACTTCTTTTCCACAGCTCATAAAACGGAGGAAAGGGTCCTGAAAGATATTGTTAATAGAAACGTTATCCCTACAGACAAAAATCAGAGGATACAACTGACGATTTACTATAAAACCAGAAAAACGGCCAGCCTACTCATGAGAAACTCTCTAGACACAAAACAGAACGCTTTAAAAGAGACTAACGTCGTCTATGCCTTCAAATGCCCTCTTGGGGACTGTAAGCTCCAAAAAACCCAGTATATAGGCAAGACAACAACATCTCTTTCTAGGCGTTTAACGATGCATAAGCAACAGGGCTCCATTAAGGAACATATAATCTCTTCCCACAACCAAACCATCGCCAGAGAAATCCTAGTAAACAACACAGAAATCATCGATAGATACAGCGATAGCAGGCGGCTTGACGTTTGCGAGGCACTACACATCAAGAAGTCAACACCAGCAATCAACAGCCAATTATTGCACAACTATATTCTACCCACCTCAAGACTCCGCTCCAATATAGAAGCATCAAGAAATATGGACCAATAGGCTTTCTACAAACACTTCTATTCAATATCCATTGTTTCGTGTTCTGTCTTGTGTTGATGAAATTAATACCCTATTAATACCACATCTTGTTCTGTCTTGTGTTAATGCCACATCACCCCTTCCACCTCACTCAAATGTAGATATAAAATCGGAGATGCGTAAGTTCTATTCAGTTGTGTATTTGTGAACTAAAGTCTTTGAAAATGTAATAAGTTTTACGAAACGCGCTCGTGTCGCGTCAGACTAGAAATAAAAATGAATTTTGGAGAATTGATTTTTGATTTACCTCCAACAGTGAAAAGAAATGTACGAAAGATTGAGAAAATTCGTGTTAGAATTATTAATCTTACTTTTTCGGTCATATTTAATAATATATGTCTACAGGAAAGACTGCTACCAATATATATATATATATATATATATATATATATATATATATATATATATATATATATATATATATAAGATAATATCAGATGCATATCATACACTGGGATAGACTTGGATAGTCTTTCGAAAATATAAACAAGAAGTCATTCTGAATGTTGTACAACACGTATGTGAGACTAGCATTGAAACATGCAGCACCAGTGTGATTACCCCGCCATCTCAAGCACATTTAAAGAAAGATTCAAGATTTTCCAAGAGGCTGCTTCTCTTGACCATAGTTTCGAGCTACGCGAACAAATTGAAAGACCTGGAGGAAAGAAAGGAGGAACGATAACACAGTGGGGACATGATGGCGACGTACAAAATAATTACAATTATCCACAAGGTAACGAGTGTGGTTGGTTGACTTCGGGCCAGGAGAAGGCTCATGGCCGAGGAATCAGGAAGTCTTGGCAGGAAGTCGGGGCAGAAAGTCGTGGCAGGAAGTCGGGACAGGAAGGACGTGGAAGCTGAACACTGAAGTATGAGTCAAGGATATAAGGAAGTGTTTTTCCAGTTAGAGAAAGTAGTGGAGGGCAGTGTGGGAGTGGGGAACACTTGGAGTAGACGTAGTGGGAGGCAGTGTGGGAGTGGGGAACACTTGGAGTAGACGTAGTGGGAGGCAGTGTGGGAGTGGGGAACACTTAGGGTAGACGTAGTGGGAAGCAGTGTAGGAGTGGGGAACACTTGGGGTAGACGTAGTGGGAGACAGTGTGGGAGTGGGGAACACTTGGGGTAGACGTAGTGGGAGACAGTGTGGGAGTGGGGAACACTTAGGTTAGACGTAGTGGGAGGCAGTGTGAGAGTGGGGAACACTTGGAGTTGACGTAGTGGGAGGCAGTGTGGGAGTGGGGAACACTTGGGGTTGACGTAGTGGGAGGCAGTGTGGGAGCGGGGAACACTTGGGTAAGAAGTATTGGGAGAAGCAGAGTGTAAGACTCAAACAAAGATATTCTGAAAACCATGAAAAATTAATGCAGCACCCAAACCGAAAACTTAAACTGAGCTGGAAATATCTCCGGAGTTATCTCCAGAGATAACATCAGAGATAACTCACAAACGACTTGAGGTCCAAGGAATGAGGAAAGACAAAGGATGGCAGTTTGTACCACAAAGCGGCTGTGGAATGGAGCAAAGAGACAATCTAACGTTCTGCTTCCAGAGTAGAGATAAATTCTCTGTATCTGCAAGAAGCAGCTGCCAAGCAAGAATTACTCGACCATCCCCGTAGAACGAATACGGAAATAGCAAATACCTAAAAGCAGGAGCTATATACGTAGTGATAAAGTATTAAAGATATGCAACATTGTGAAGGAAGGTTAATGACAACCCTACAATTATATGCGACGTCAAAGAAACTAATAATCCATTCTACATGGTCCTAGACCAATGCGAGGACGTGAGCCCTTCATAGCAATATATGATGATTCGGAGGAGGAGCCCGAGAGCTGGCGATCATTCCCAGAAAACAGTTAAAAAATTACAGTTAGGTGAGCATAAGGAATGAATTTCATTCTGTTCCGAGTTGAAATAAATGTGGATAGAGAAATAAAAGATATGGACGACAATTCACAGGCTGCAGTCGGCATCAGAAACCGCTCTCAAGGGCAAGTAGCCCTCATTGATGTCTCTAGGCCAATAAAAGCGGTCGTTAGCATAAACAGAGAATTGCATGGTCGTTTCTCCAGAGTACGAGCCTCAGCTGACATCTCTCGAGCTTATGTTCTTTAATGGATTTGTTGACGTATTTGATTATTGTTTTATTGGTAAGAAGAGCTCTTTCCCTCTCTCTGTAGCCTTTGTCAGGGAAGAGTGCTGTGTTTGAAGACGAGTTGCGGGTGTGTGTATGCGCAGGGTGTGTCCCTCAGAGTGTATGTGCGAGCTCTACTGACATAGTTGTGCTTGTGTGTGTGTGTGTGTGTGTGTGTGTGTGTGTGTGTGTGTGTGTGTGTGTGTGTGTGTGTGTGTGTGTGTGTGTGTGTGTGTGTGTGCTATCATTTATTTTCAAGTCAAGTTGTATCATGTATGGTACACTCCAGTCCCTCTCCCTCAGCCGTGGCCACTATTGACTCCCTTCCCTCGGCCGTGGCCACTATTGACTCCCTTCCCTCGGCCATGGCCCCCTATTGACTCCCTCCCCTCAGCCGTGGCCCCTGTTGACTCCCTCCCCTCGGCCGTGGCCCCTATTGACTCCCTTCCCTCGGCCGTGGCCCCTGTTGACTCCCTTCCCTCGGGCAGAGAAGTGACGTTATGGAAAAAAATTCCACTCGTGAAATAATTCACAGAAGTTCCACAAAGCTTTTCCTTCTCTGTCCCGGGCGTCCATTAGTGTGTCCGTCACAAGACTGCCTTCATGCTCATGTTGGGGCTCATGCTGGGGCTCATGATGGGGCTCATGCTCATGCTGGGGCTCATCCTTTCGTATTGACACTGGGACTCATATTTACACAGTAGATCATATTCAAACAGGAGCTCATTGTCACACTGGGGCTCATTTTCACGTGTAACAATCATATCAGAATTCGTGTTCTCACTGGATCAGGTACTGTTATGGAGGTTTCCCTGAGCAACCTACTGATGACCTTCGCTAGGATGCAACCCACAACAGCTTTCTTAATACCTATTTACTGCTAGGTGAACAGGAACATCATGTAAAAGGAAGCGTGCCCAACCGTTTTGGTTCCACGCGAGGATCGAATCAGGATACTCTGTTGTGAGAGGACACAGATCAAAGTGCTATCCGGAACGCAGTTATGTTACACAGTAGTCTGTTATTTAAATCAACAACCTTGTTTCAAAATCAGTACTTGCCAAGGTCTTTTCTCTATCTAAACTTGTCTATTCTGTACCCGTTGTTTCTTGTTCTATTTTGTGTTGATATATTGATCACTATTAGTATTCCCCTTGCTTTTCCCCGTCTTCGTGTGAACACTTGAGTCGTGTCACCCCGAACGCTTCACCTGTCTAAAGAATGTAAATTAAGCTTTCATATTCCCTCTTCATTTAGAAGGTTTCTAATTCCAGTGATTGACTGCTATACCTTTATATTGTTGTTCACCTGTATCTATTTCTTTTCTATAGTATAACGATCCAAGCGGAACTGTCTCTCAAAGTGTGAAATGCCTTGTTACTCACATAATGCGAAGAGACGAACGGTACTACAACAAAAATCAACTGCTTTCCATCTCATCGCCTGACTGATGCCAATAACAAAGTACTGCAATTCTCAACTCTCGCAATTTAATTACCACAACGTACCGACCCGTAAATTTACACAACGTACCGACCCATGAATTAGTACAGCAAAATGGTCTTTGAAATAACTGTTCTCATTGATTTTCTTCCGGACTGAAAACACAAAGATATTAAACAAAATGTGGAGACATTTCTTCTCTACCTAAACAGGAAAGTCCTGGTCACCTTGAAATGTTGGGAACATTGACACATGGGTGATGGTATTGTTGTTTGCACGGCACTTTTGGTAGTTACTACTTTCTCCTCCTGATTACCTTACCTTGTGGTAGTTACTGCTTTCTCCTGCTGATTACCTTACCTTGTGTTAGTTACTGCTTTCTCCTGATTACCTTACCTTGTGGTAGTTACTGCTTTCTCCTCCTGATTACCTTACCTTGTGTTAGTTACTGCTTTCTTCTGATTACCTTACCTTGCCTTATTGTGGTTACATATGATTATTGCAATCTTAAACTGAAATAAACCATTATCAACATGAAATTCCTAATTAATTTTTTTATTTAAAACAATTATGTTACCAAATGTTTCAAGGGATAAAAGAGAACTTCAATATTTACAAACAATGTAACAATGTGGTCTCCCGAGAGGGCTTTAAACTCTCTGGGGTTCCCATAAACTTGTTGCACAATGACAGTAATGTGTTCAGTTCCCTGGGAACAGAGTATTTTACCATGATCACAGATATTAAACACCTCACTAAACTGTATCAACTCAAATACAATTGTGAGTTGATAGTCAATGTTGCCAGACGTGTACCCAGAAAACTAAATTAGTTTTAGAATTAAAAGTTATTATAAAAATTTTTAACAATTAACATTTTTCAGACTAAATACAACTTTTTGGAGCAGACGAGATCGCATAAACAAGATAGAAAAGAAAGTGCACCCCTTGGAGAGCTTCCTTACATAATCTCACCTGACTCTCTTCTCCCAATATATATATATATATATATAATATATAGTACCTAGTAGCCAGAACGCACTTCTCAGACTACTATGCAAGGCCCGATTTGCCTAATAAGCCAAGTTTTCATGAAATAATATTTTTTCGACAACTTAACCTACCAAACCTAACCTAACCTGACTTTTTCGGCTACCTAACCTAACCTAACCTATAAAGATAGGTTAGGTTAGGTTAGGTTAGGTAGGGTTGGTTAGGTTCGGTCATATATCTACGTTAATTTTAACTCCAATTAAAAAAAAATTGACCTCATACGTAATGAAATGGGTAGCTTTATCATTTCATAAGAAAAAAATTAGAGAAAATATATTAATTCAGGAAAACTTGGCTTATTAGGCAAATCGGGCCTTGCATAGTAGGCTGAGAAGTGCGTTCTGGCTACTAGGTACGACATATATATATATATATATATATATATATATATATATATATATATATATATATATATATATATATATATATATATATATATATATATGAGTGTGTGTATGTGTGTGTGTAATGACCAGTAGTGCGCATCGAAACATTGAAACGCTTCTAGCGACTGAACTGTTGGAAAACAATATGACGAATAAACAGTCCCTGACGGTGTAGATACTGAAACAAAAACAACATATGATGAATTTGTGTATTCATGGAAGTAGTAAAGCTGGCAGATGCACGGGGTGCGAGAGGGAGAGAGAGAGAGAGAGAGAGAGAGAGAGAGAGAGAGAGAGAGAGAGAGAGAGAGAGAGAGAGAGAGAGAGAGAGAGAGAGAGAGAGAGAGGAGAAAGGGGGGAGAGACGGAGAGATGAGAGATAGGAGAAAAACATAATTTCAGGAGATTGAAAGGAGGAGAAAGCGAAAAAATGCTTAGAGTGGGTGTGGCGTTGTGGGCGTGGCGCTGTGGGTGTTGCGTTGTGGGTGTGGCGTTGTGGGTGTTGCGTTGTGGATGTGGCGTTGTGGGTGTGGCGTTGTGGGCGTGGCGCTGTGGGTGTTGCGTTGTGAATGTGGCGTTGTGGGTGTGGCGTTGTGGGCGTGTGTAACACCTCAGGTGTGTGGCTGGTGTCACTGTGGGCGTGTTTAATACCACGGGTGTGTGGGGTTGATGCCACTGTGGGCGTCCGAGTCCATCATTCAACAACAATAGGTTTGGAACACCAACTTCCCCCAAAACCGATTGCTGTAGGAGTCATTTTTTGGCCTTGACAAGAAAAAATTTGACAGCTGTTCATATGAGGAGGGGAGAGACAGGGGAGGAAGAGGGGAGAGGAGTAGAGGACAAGGGGAGAGGAGTAGACGACGAAGGGAGAGGTGTAGAGGACGAGGGGAGAGGAGTATAGGAAGAGGGGAGAGAAGAATAGGATGAAGGGAGAGGAAGAGAAATTAGGGGAAAGAAGCAAGAGGAACAGAAAAGGAGTTGAGGAAGAGGGGAGAGGAGTGGAATAGAGTGAGGGGAAAGGAAAGGTATAATACACGGGCACCGTACGAGTCCTGTTTAATACCTAGACGTATATTTTTTCGCACATCACCAAAGTTCCTATAACGCTTACTCATTGAACATTAGAGGCAAGACGTGTACGTTAGTCTGTTTGAACAAAATGATATTGTGTGATTGAGCTTCAGCCTTAGGGTCCCGACTCTCAACCTTCTATCAACTCATTGTGTAAAAGCTGTAATTAACATATGCTTCCACTTTTTCACTTGGTAGTTCATTACATTACTACTCTGATAGTGATAAGTCAACTACGGGCTCACCCTAGCCCGTGGTTCTTGGAACTCTTGTTCCGAGTTGTTGAATCTAAAGCAACAACAACTGACAGTGACAAAACTATTTACAATATTCCTATAGCTCATTTCTCTCTGTTTCAGGTAGATGTCTACAATTTATCCTGCATTGCCCTTGGGGACTTATGTTTTCCGTGGCTACTCTCATAACTTGACATTCACCTGTGTTAAAGTCTAACAGTCTAAAGTCTTCTTTCAAAGCTCAGCAGCTTTTGTCCTGATTAATTTTTTCTCATTATCAAACATGGATACGAATGATCATATATCCAACAATATGTCCTTCACAACTTATTGTGAAGGATAGTTTTGAATGCTTACTTTCAGTTGAGAAAAAAAATGCACTATCATATTTGCATTTAACTCTACTAAAATTGTTAGGCATGACCATCCCTCTCTGAACCGATAGTATAGTTAAGAGACAAAATCAGTTTTTTTCTAAATGATCCACAAGACTTCCAATTAGCCTATACAGTACCTGCTTGTTGATACTTATTGATGATGTTATTTTATAGTTCAATGACTTGTCTTTTTGTGTGTATTAGCTGCTTTTCCTAACTTTCGCAATTTACTGTTGTAAAGTGAAAAGTAGAAGTTTACAGCATCGGATCTTCCCAATGTTTCATCCTCTGCCTCATTCAATATTCACGGAAAAATCCATCAGGTCCTATCCGGCTTCTGTAGTTGAATTTTTAACACATCTGTAGTCATTTCTATTTAACACTGCCTTTCAATGACAGAATTTTTCCTTTCCAAGGTTCAGTGAGAGTTTCGTGTCATGTTCAAAGGTTTCCTACTATATCTTATTATAAGAGTTAGATTATTTTTATTTTCCGTAAATCCACACACTCCTGCATAGAGTGATTACCCGCTCGGATACAGTCTCCTTCCTTATGTGGCTGTGGAGGACTGCGTTGGCGTTTCGGTTTGGCTACTATGTCATTCTCATGTCGTATCTCTCCAATCTCTTAAGTGCTCGTTCCTTACCTCTTTATTGGTGCTGTTTCCCACTCAGCTAAGTTCTCTCCTTGGCTCCTCCATGTATTCTAACTATTCCTTTTCTCTTTCCTTCTAAGCACTGCATGTCGACCTATTATTTAGTTGCGTGTTGTGTTTTGTGCTGAAGTTCTCCGGTTCCTTGCATTTCTTTGTTATGGAGTCCATTATTAGCTCGGGAGATATGTATACAGGCCACAGTATTATTGGGTACTCCCTCTGTGGTATCACCTTCCCTCTCTCCCTCTCTCTCAGCGGCTCTCAATTTTTTATCGTCATACTATTATTACTACTGTTAATATAACTTTATTTCTAAAAATTATTATTTCCTTGAATATATTTACTATTATCATTATAATTTTTATTTGATTTAATAAATTTATTTGTATTATTATTTCTATTTGTATTTTCATAATCATTATTATCTTTATTTATGTTGTCAATATTATCATTAATATTAACACTTATATGATAATATTAATGTTTACCATATAAACAGTTACCAGTATTGCCATCACTGTGCACACTGTATTTCTTTGTGTACAAACTGACGTCGCCGCTGCAGCTTCAATAATCTAATTACAGCAGCACTCTGTATGTGTTGGTGGCCCCGG
Organism: Procambarus clarkii; assembly: GCF_040958095.1. Taxonomy (NCBI): domain Eukaryota; kingdom Metazoa; phylum Arthropoda; class Malacostraca; order Decapoda; family Cambaridae; genus Procambarus; species Procambarus clarkii. Next base: position 27,204,464 of record NC_091170.1, read on the forward strand.
GAGCCCTCAGCCCGCCCCGGCCTGGCAATTACAGCATAATAGAGGGAGAAATATAAGCCCTGTTGATCGTAAGACCACAGTGGGGATGTTCTTACTTTGTTTGCTGTTCTTGGCTTGCTTCTTTTTCTATGTTACTTTTAGGGTCTTTTCTCTCCTTAGTGCTAATTATGTAATTAAGGGAATTTGCTCCCCTTATTAAAGTTTTATTTCTTATAGTTCTCGTTAAGAATTGTATTAGTAAGTGGGTATTAAGTATTACCTATTAAGTATTCATCACGTAATGATAAATTAATACGTGATGAATAATGTGACTGTCTGTGCACGAAGGAAAATGAGACAGGAAAATTCCTTAAGTACTTTCGAATTACATTAATGAACATATTCTTCTGAAGATGTACCCCTCATCACCTGAGAGTTCACCAAGACCTCAACCTGACTACACTAGCCCGCTCATCACCTAGTAGAATTATCACACAATTTTTGTTTCAATTCTAAAAATAACTTTTTTTCCACACATTAAAAAAAATGATTTATTTTACAGTAATTTTCTATTTCTATGCACATCTATTGAGTACTATTTGGGAGAGTTCTTACAGCATTCTGCTCTTCCGTTTTGCAGATGCAAGATCTTGGCTCGATCTCCTCAGGTAGTCTCTTGCGGAATTATAAACACGTCTTTTTCTTACCTTGTGAGCTTGTTAGCTGCCGAGAGGACATTTTTGCCCTTCAGGAAAATTGCTGATCTCCTTAATTAACTTGAGGCAAGTTTGATCTTTAAGCTTATTATGACTTTTTTGTTGTGGTTTTATTGTGCGGGATATTTATATTTCCTGAGCATGGGTGAGTCTGATTCAAGCACATCTGACTCCACACCTGCTCCTTCCTCCACTTTCTCCCACCTCCTCCACATAATTGACATCCCTCTACACGCCTGACACCACGTCACACTTTTACTCCAGCCACAGCAGTACCACAGCCACAGCAGTACCTCAGACACAGCAGTACCCCAGCCACAGCAGTACTTCTGATAATTCTGTCTCACCTCTCAAAATCCTCTCCGTGTAAAATATTTTCTTAATTAAGGTAACTCAATTTTGTTTTATTTGCCTCTCTATTTCCCTTTTTCTTTTGCTCTGTTTCTTTCGCCTCTCTTCCCTTTCCATTGTGCAATGTATCTCTGGAGTGAAGCGTTGTCTCCTGCACATCAATACTACATTATCTCCTCACATACACCCTTGTTTGGGTCTCTTGCGATTCATAAATTTTCCTATTTTTTCATTAGATTAGACAATCATTTAATAACCAGAGACAATCACAATGACGTATTATGCTTCATTATCTTGATATATTTTATTCCTCGAGTACATATCTGGCCAATTACATCGGCGAATCGAGTTCTGCCCGCTCTTGCTCTCTCCCTCACCAATCTCCACCACCACCACACATCCCGCTCCGTCAACAAATATAATGTCTTTATCTACTCTCGTCACTTTCAATCAGCCCGGTCAGCCTGGAGGGTGAATGAATTATTCACCAAAGGAAACACTATAACATTCAAGGGAGAATTTTAGTTACAGATATAGCTGACTATATTATCTATTAGAAAATGTTTGTTCGAGGACGGAGGCCAGACGGATATGGTCAGCACCACACAACTTTCCATGGTGAAGTGTGATGTTATGGTGAGTGTCATAGGGGGTCTGGGGCCGACCCAATGCCCCTCCCTTCTCTCTCTCAATCACTCTCTCTCTCTCTCTCTCTCTCTCTCTCTCTCTCTCTCTCTCTCTCTCTCTCTCTCTCTCTCTCTCTCTCTCTCGTACTCTCTCTCTCGTACTCTCTCTATCTTCTCCCTCTCTTCGCTTGCAGGTACCGTCAGGTCGCTAGCAATGTTACCACATTATAATATCACAAGGCTTCATCATTGCTTTAATGTATAGTGAGCTCTGGCTGCGCTTAAAGTACAGGTCGTTTTTGGAATGTATAATCAACATTTAATGTATTACATATAAACGCTTCCGTGAATGTATATTCTTAAATACGTTCATAAATATATGGACATTTATAAATATGCAAATAAGTATACATGCAAGCGTTGATGACCACAAACACACATAAAAAGACACACATGAAAATGCATAATTAAAACATATATTCTCTGACTTCTGTAACATTTAAACACATTTATTAATACAAATATTCTTTCAAATGCATTACACACTCGTGTACACGTATAAGCACACAGACACACATTCATTCACACACACACACACACACACACACACACACACACACACACACACACACACACACACACACACACACACACACACACACACTATCTCGTGTAACAGATCAAATACTCCCATACTTTCCCCCCACACTGTGTTCATCCCACCAAAATATTTCCCCCTCATTTAACCTGACGCCAGATGAATGACAAAATGCATAACACTCGACTTAATGATTAATATTTCATTCATATGTGCGGCGCTTTCATTAATATTTTTACATTGGCGAAAATCCATGGCAACAATTGTATTCCAGGTTTTTTTTTTGTGACAGATTACATTGGCAGAAAAAATCCCGTTTTTAGGCCGATTCTAATGAAATTTTTGAAGTTAATTGATGATAAATATAGGTATATGCTGCTAAATGTAACTGAAAGAGATATGGTGATTATTCCTATTTTCTGTTTCAAAGAATATGTAACATTCAGTCATCGGGATGTGTGTATATATTTTGTTATTTTCATTTATTTTAACATGTTCATCAAGAGTTTTATAGTGCGAAGTAATTCACTAAAAGTTTGTAGTTTGTGTATCGATTCACTAAAGTGTTTATGGTATACTGATTCATCAAGAGGCGTGTGATGTGTAAAGATCTGTCATGAGTCATTTTGTGAAGTGATTCACAATGGGTTTTATGTTGAATTGAAATGCCAAGGGCTGTATTTTCTGTTCTGATTCACTTGGGCAACGTTGTATGTGTTGATATATCATGATACACCTAGATAGCACACTAACGTGATATATCTATGAGAAAATATATTGGAGCAATGCTGTGACTCGAACTAGAGATCAGGGCACTTCCACCCGCCCACTTTACCCACGTACGATAATACGTGCATAATACATAATACGTACAATACATAAACTTCAAATAATTTGAACCTGAAGTGTATAGTTAATGAACTCATCTACCTACGTCAGTTTGCATAGGGGTTGTATGTATAACTTGCACTGGCTTCAGTTGAGGCCTCCAGATTTCCTCAGGCTTCAGTGGAATCCCAGGTTGTATAACGTACACCATGACGTGATAGAGGGGTAAGGTGGGCGGCTGGGAGTACGCAGATCGCTGGTTCGAGTCACCGCATTGCTCTAATAGATTTTCTCATATCGTGATTCATATAGAGTGCACTGACTCTCGAAGAGTCATGTAGCGGGCATTGATTTATCAACAGTCATAAAGTATGTTCTGAAATTTCAGGAGATGTATAGTAACTATTCATTAATTCTAATAACATGTGCTGGCTATATTGCATACTGCAATGCGTGCACTGATTCACCAAGAGTCAAAAGATACAATGTTGCAACAAGAACTGCAGGGATGTTACCGATTCAACAGTAATTTTATGGTAAGGATGGATGGTCAGTGAAGGACAGTGGCACTCACAAGGATGTAACACTCAGTGAAGGAAGAATGGGATTGATTGATTGATGAAGATTAAGCCACGCAAGAAGTTGCACGGGCATGAATAGCCCGTGACTATAGACCTTGATCAAGGTATATCTTCATAATTTTAATAATGGTCTCATCACTATTTACAACACCAATGACGTATAGATGCAGGGAAGTATTAATACTAACATCCATAAAATAAATACATCTTGGAGGTTAAATAGTTGGCGTCAGGAATATTAAGCTTTGTGATAAGCAATATCTCCATCTTGCGCAGTGATAAGCCATACAGGGCCATGTGATCAGTAGCCTGCATTGGCAAACTCTGGATGAATTATGAGGATATTCTCAAGAACATGAGAGCGGATAAATTAACAATGAGAGGAGCAGAACTGCTGGCTCCCGTAGGTAGTGAAGTCCTCAGTAGGTGCAGATACCAACACAAACTAAAGAAAATATATGCCTGAGAGTTCGTCCTTAGCTGGCAGCCCAAGTGAAGATAAATCTCCAGTTCATTCCGGGAGCAGACAAGGGTGCTCTGCTGGGCTATGTATCACTACGTGTCTGAGTGGCATACATGCTAGTGGGCAACCCATCCTTCTGTTTAGATAGTACCTATTGTGACGATCGTCAATAATCAGAATTTGTACGTTCCTAGCTTTTTTTCAGTACGAATTTTTCCTAGTACGTTCCCAACAGATTTTTCAGCTGTTCATCACACAACATAACCCCAGCGTTGTTACAAGGCTGTAACGATTGTAAAATTAACGTTGTGGCTACGTTGTATGAGAGAGAGACAGAGAGAGAGAGCGAGCGAGCGAGCGAGCGAGAGAGAGAGAGAGAGAGAGAGAGAGAGAGAGAGAGAGAGAGAAGGGGGGGGGGGGAGGGAGCGGGAAAGCCGGCCACCACCGTGAATCCCATCTACTGCACTATAAGTATCATTTAACCACCCTTCATACCATCCCACTCTTCCCAAACTTCCCCCCAGGCACACACACCCATTGCAAAGAATCCATCCCTCTCCCCTTCCCCTTACCCCCCCCCCTTAGCCATGTCGAAAATTCCATTTCCCGTGACAGAGGCGTAAGAAAGGGAAGCGGGGTCCCCGACCCGGTGCTTCTAGTTCCGGCTACATGTTCATCTTGGCCTCTGTCAGTGCTAACACTATTTTCCTCTTCGGACGGACATGATAGATTAGAAAAAAATTGTAATCTTGTTTGTGTCTTGTGTGTTTTCCGGGCCGGAGCGTCGCCTTCGGGATTGACATCGAGTCTTGCTCCGTGTCTCCCAGAGACGTGGAAAGGCAGTGTGGCTTGTACACTATTTTCTTTGTGTTAATTTTGTTTTGTCTTGGTTTGTGCTGAGCATTTTATCATCATGTACTTCCTTTACTTCTCCGGTCTTCTGTTTGCTTCAACCTCTTTCTTATTATTTCTCTTATTCTCATCATCTTCCTCCTCCTCCTTCTCCATCATCCTGCAACTCTCGCACTAGCTTTACTTGTTTAGTACCCATCGCTGAGTCGTTATGTGGCCCACGCCACCTGTCCTGCGGCCCACGCCACCTGTCCTGCGGCCCACGCCACCTGTCCTGCGGCCCACGCCACCTGTCCTGCGGCCCACGCCGCCACCTGTTCTGCAGTCCACGCCACCTGTCCTGCGGCCCACGCCACCTGTCCTGCGGCCCACACCACCTGTCCTGCGGACCACGCCACCTGTCCTGAGGACCACGCCACCTGTCCTAGACTTTCTTATTCGTTGACTAGAAACTCCGTGTCTAACCCGTCACTCCACAGTGCTACTCCCAGCGCGATCTTGTGTTTCTGTCCAACACACTTCCTCCCTCCCCGGCCCTCCCTCGTATCCCCGACCTGCCACGCCACCTGACGACGACTCCTCTTCCCCCACCACCCCTCCCAGGACTCCACATGACTGTGGTTATCCTGCTGTCACGGCCTTCATGTTACCTGAGGGCGAGGCGGGGGACGGAGGGAGGGGTAGTGGAACACCAGAGGGAGGGAACATTCGGGTCGTCGGAAGCACGAGAATGAGGTTTGCGTAGTATTTAATAGGATACTGGAGGGAGGGAAGGGGGGTCATGGAATGTAGTAGAGGTAAGGGTGGAGATGAGAGAAAAATGGAGTCAGCGCATCATGAAGAAGGAGGAAGAGTCTGAGGGAGAAACGAATGGAGTAGAGGCTTTTACACAACCAGGAAGAGGCAATGACGCAGAAAAGCGAAATGAAGGGGACGTTTGACAATTACAAAGCGTGGAACAGAACTGGTTGAAGGCTCCACGCTGCCTGGGAAGAGCAGGATAGTGGGCGGCCCTCTGAGTAGCGGGCAGGACACCAGCTCCACCACAACGGGAAGAGGAGCAGCGGAGATGATTTTTTTTAAGCTTCATTTAAACTCTTTTGTTTTTATTATCATCTTCTCCTACTCACTATCTGTGTCTTGCACTTCTTCATGTTGTCATTGTCTCTTCTCTCTCTCATCGACTCATTCATTCATTTTTCTCAACTCGTCTTCTCTTTCTTGCTGTCTCCTTCCTTCTCATACTCTTGCTCCTCCTCCTTGTCCTCACTATCCTCCTCCTCTTCGGGTTCCGCTTCTATTCCCTAGACGCGAACTGCCGAGTTTGGAGTTCCGTTACAGGAATGTCCGCTTTTCAATGCTCTTCGGTTGTGAGCGAAAAAGAACGTTGATTGAACCTATGGCCAAAAGTTTAGAAATTTTAGCATTACCGTCATATCCCTCAGGCGCCGCGGCCGTATTTCTGCTCTTAAAGCTGAATATATCAGTCCGGGGGAGAAGAATGGAAGAGCTGGGGTAACATGAGGAGAAAATGAAGTTGTAGAAAGGCATAGAAAAGAATAAATTGGTTTTACTGCAGTATGCTGCCAATGTGAAAGGGTTTAGACAGACTTCGCCGCATGAGGCGTCTGGCACGACCATTTTTACCATTTTCATTTATGCCCCTTTTTACCCTACTTGCAATCTTACTTCTCCTTACGTCCTTTCACGAAACACCTTATATTACCTATTACCAACACCTTCACACTTCGCCCCCTCTCGCATTTCTTGAGCCTGATTCACTGCTCCTTTCACTCTAGCAACTTCCTCAGACGTGTAAATACGACCATCTGTGTGCTCGAGTCCCTTCTCTAGCCTGTCTCGCTCAGCTTCGCCTTTGTTGACGCTTCTCCCTACAGAGCATACCTCCCCATCTTTGCTTTTTCCTTAAATTCTTTCCCAGTAGTGATCTTACACACTTTCCGCTGTTATACTCACCGCACATTTTCTAGTTCATATTTACATGCTAGCACCTTTATAAACCAGTTATTGTATCCTCATTCTCGTTCACTCTAATTCCTATACACACATTTTTTTTTTACTTATTCTCCTACTTTCAGTTTCTACAGCTTAAAACCATCCCCTCCACTCTTTCACCTGTTGCTACACCCTAATACCCTTTTAGTTTGTACCCCTCCTGTTCCTATATCCTAATACCCTCCTCTGTTTCAACACTCATATATCCTATTCTTCTTTCTCACTCCTGTTCCTACACCCTAATACCTCTCACACTTTCCCACTCCTGTTCCTACACCCTAATTCCCGCCCCTTGCCAACACAACCAATTACAATTTTTACCTCGACCAATCTCAAATTAGCCGAAACATTTATTTAGCGACAATTGCGAGCCTTCAATAAGGCCATTACACCAACACTGGCAAACTGCTGATTGGTTTTCCCAACACCTCGAGCTTTTCTTATCTTAGACCTTCCTTCTGTAATGCAGAGCCACTGACCTATGCAAACGCGCCTCTAGACACTAACACAAGCATGTATATGTATATTATATAAGTACTGGAGCGCAGAAAACTGTGCTTGTTTCTGTACAAGTTGAGGCGGTGGAGCCGGAGGCTGAGGGAGCTGCCAACCGGCTCTCTGAGCGCATCCTGTCAACCATTCATCAGGGGACGGGCCCTGTGCGCCCCACTACACCACCCTCAACACACAACAAAGGCAACAGCCAAGGTTCGCCCTGGCCTCCCCTGACCCCATTACGCGCACACGCACGCTAGTTTCCTCTCTTTTTGTCTTTCTTCTCCTTCCAAGGACGTTTTCTCCCACGCTTTCCTTTGCTACTTTGTCCGCTCATATTTTCTTTGGTTATTCTTATGGGCTTTGTTTATCCCCTAAATCTTTTGTTTCATTTGTTTATTGCTTAATGTTGCGTCACCCTTACATTCATCTTTTCTCCATTAAATTAGTTTGTATCACCTTCATTTAATTTTTCATCCCCTATCGTTCACATTTAATCTGATTATGTACACTTTTCATCAGATTTATTTATTTCCTTTCTCTAAACTCTTCTCGTTATTTATCAGTTAATTCCTGTATTAGCGATATTCTTTCTTTGCTTTTTCCTTTCTATTATTTTTCATTTGTCACTTATTACTCGATCTCATTTTACTTTTCTCTTCCTTCTACTTCTCTTGACATGTCCCTTTCTCACTGTCTCCTCCTCTTTCTCTTTGCGACTCTAATATTCTTCGCTCCTGTTTCGTTTACCTTGCGTTCCTCTTTAACTTTATTTATTACTTCGTATTTAGTTCTTACTGCTCGCTTTGTCTCCATCTCCTTGTGTTCCGTGTTCCGTGTTCCGTGTCGACTTTACCTGGGCTTCTGCAAGCCAATATTCTTCTTCCATTAGCTGAAATTTGTTTTATTTCGCCTTTTCTCCTCCTTCTCTTGCTGCTGCTCCTCCTCTCTTCCTTCTCCTCCTCCTCTTGCTCCTCCTTCCCTTGCATCTCCTTCCTCCTCTCCATCACCAACCACAGTCGTATTAAGGCGACCTCGGCACTCTTACTCCACCTGATATTTCTTGGCTATCACGCCTGGTGGTTTCCCAGGGTGATGGTGCCACTGTTTCATCACCACCTCTGGAATCCCATCCCCATTCCTAGCGCTCCTTCACCATCCCCAGGGATCCTCCATCATCATTTACAAGGCTACTTCATCATTTATCGGGCTCCTTCACTATTTATAGGGGGCTCCTTAACCATTCTCAGGGATCCTTTACCATTTACAGGGATCCTTCGCCCTTCCCATGGCTCCTTCACCATTTAAGGAGCCATGGGAAGGCTACATCATGGCTACATCATTTCCAAAGGTTCGTCACGATTCCTACTTGTCCTTGAGGAAATGACGAAGGCTCGACCGCTGTGCATACTGGTCTTCTCGGAGGTCATATCCAAACATCTCTTTCCCTCTATCCTTACAGCTTCATTTCATCTCTAACGTTAGCGTTACCTCCCTGTTCCCGAGGGCTGGGAACCCCGTCCCTTCCATGCTGCGCGTCAGGTAAATAATGGAGCGGGATATAGCGTCATATTTCTAGGTATATGACTGTCATTTGTTGGTATAGGATGGGGTCCAATTGCGTCTTTGTTACTGTACTTTATATTGACTGGGATAGTCGATGTGACGGAAGGTTATCTGGATAGATATATTGGTAGATACGTGGATTGTGTTACTTGACGGGTAGAACGGTAGATATGTATATATCTAGACATGTAGAAAGCTGTTGATTATGCATCACGCTCAGGAGAACTTTTTCAAGTCTGACATGATACAAGTTAAGTGAACTGTGGATGTATAGCGATACATAGCTTATGTCACCTCGAGTTTTCAGTCACGGTGACAAAGGTGTAAAGACCAGAAACCGAAAACGTTTTACTCTTCTGCCAAGAAATAAGAAAAATATCTCCGAATCAACAGTTGAAACTTTCAAGCGAGAACTGGACAAGTTCCAGCACTAGCTACCGGATAAGCCTGACTGTGATGGCTCTGTTGGTGTGAAGGCTACGAAGACAGCCCCACAGACAAGGCCATCACCAGGGAACGCTGGTCAGTGACCTAGCTGCCGAAACAGAAGAACTCTTGAAATTGTCAACAAATAAACAGGATATTTAGAAGAGCCATCAGTGATTTACAGGAGCTAAATAGAGGATTTAAATGAAATTTATTTGGGATTAATTGAATATTTATAAGGGATTTTAAGTGTCTGACTAGGCGATTTATGTAATATATGTACGGTATGTGAATAGTGGTGAGCAGGTCCTGTGGATTTTTTAAATTTTTATCTTAGAAACAAACATCTGCAAAAATTATTTGAATTCTAAAATTCAGAACAAATAAAATTTACTGCTCTGGGACAAGTGTATAATGTTGTATTATCCGCCATATTGTAAACATGTGTACCACCGCGCGTGACGTCACAGACTACAAAGAGTTCCTTAACAAGCTATTGCGTCGCAGCAGTAAGTATTGAACCTGTTCTAAACGCTCCTCTCAGTAAGGTTATCTTGGACATCTTTAAGAACAATGTAGCTGGTTTGGTGTATGTGTGTCTGTGTTTAAGTGTACGACAGAATGTGGTTGTATAAGGCTGTATGTGTTCGTGAGAGGCTGTATTTGGTTTTGTAAGGCTCTGTTTGTTTGTGTAAGGTTCTGTGTGTTTGCGTAAGGCTGTATGTATTTAAGGCTGAGTGGTAGAAATTTGTGCATTATAGTATGGGTGTGTGTAGTTGTATGGTTTTATGATTGTGTCCTTGCCTAACAACACACACTTAATTGGCCCCTTTGCTACTCGCAAATTTTGTCAGTACCTTTATGGATCTTATATGCCACGATCATGTTTCATCTGTCCAGTTTATTTCCCTAGTGTAGAGAGATACTGTAGGAAAGGCTGAGAGATATGTAAGTGCTTTACTGAGACACAATCTCGCAAACGAATTAATTAACGCGACGATTGAATTTTATATTCTTAACTCATCAATAGTTTAGGGAAAAATGCTTTAAGTGTTACCAATTTGTTTAAGATGGTAGTTAATGTCTCTGTGTATGGCTCCAGAGTGTGGCGGTGAATGTTCTGAGTGTCAGCGACTCTGGAACTCTCGTCTAGTGCCTCTGAGGCTGTCACAATCTAGATGTTATACACTTGCGAATTGGGATACAATCAACTGAAGATGTGGTACTCGTGCTGTACTGGACTCTGGGGTTGGTGACGTAACCAATGGTCACCAAAATTTTGCATGCGATACTTGCGCCGACCTTCATGTGATTGTGTTGTGTGTGTGTGTATGTGTATGTGTATGTGTATGTGTATGTGTGTGTGTGTGTGTGTGTGTGTGTGTGTGTGTGTGTGTGTGTGTGTGTGTGTGTGTGTGTGTGCGCGTGCGCCCGCTCGCGCTTAACCATGTATATACATAAACATATCGTTACTAACCAAAACATCCTGATTAACAAGACCTAGCGCCCAGCTCCATCACCAAACACCAGACTGAGGTCACACAGAGCCCAGGGTCATCGTTGCCAGCGGATGCGTCATAGAGGACCAAACACCGTTTATGACAAAGCTCCATTACGCCCAGGCAGTCGCCAACAGGCAGACGACGACGCGGCCAGGGAGTGTTTCTCAGGAGACAAGAGGCCATGGACACCCTGGCCAAGGGTCTGTGCGTGAGGCGGGTTACACTAAGAATAATGGTGATGTGAGGAGAGACGCATGGCTGGATAGTTTAGTGTTTGTTTATGGCGACTGTAAGACGGGCGGATGAGTGTATGTGCGCAAGGAAAGATGCAACGAAGGAATGTGAGTGAGGAAGAAAATGGTGTGTAAGATACGAGTTTGCGCAAGTATAGAGTTAGTGAATGTGTGTGGGAAGGATGACTAGTGGCATTACAGAATATTTGGAAGTGTGTGTGTGTGTGTGAGAGGAGGAGGAGAGAGAGAGAGACAGAGAGGAAGAGGTAAGCGGGCAGATAACAGGGAGAGTCCACACATAGAGAGCCCTCTATATCATCTCGTCTTCAACAAGGTGTCGGTGGCAAGTGATACCTTCACCTCCGCCATATATCCTTCACTCTTCTTAATATTTACTCTATAACATAACAGCTGACATGTGTGTGCCTTTTATTTTTAAACTTTTGTAATATGTATCTGTTTGCTAGAGGGATCTATATTTAAACAAAAAAAATATTTAATAATTTTGTATAACCCCCTTTTCCTTCTCTCTCAGTTTATCTCCACACATATCAACTTATTTATCTGCTAGTCAATACAATTTTACTTTTACCGCATAATTATAATCTTTCAAATTTCTACTTGATGTGTATTTACCTTTTAATGCATAGCTACTAGATGTCGCCCTTCTTCATGAATACATATTACATGCGAACCTGTTCTACAGCTATCTACTTAGTGAAATTGGTCAGTAAGTAGCTAGCACCTGTCTACCGTTCAGCTCAAAGTACCGAGCACCTGTTTCTCACTCACAGCTCCGATGCTCATCTCCCACGTAAACACACACACACGTATTTGTGTATTACTGTATTCCCGCTTGTTCCTGCCACACAGCCTCGTACCCCAAATATTATTCCAGCTTCTAACTACCTGACCCAAATCAACCACACACACACACACACACACACACACACACACACACACACACACACACACACACACACACACACACACACACACACACACACACATATATATATATATATATATATATATATATTATTATACATATATATATATATATATATATATATATATATATATATATATATATATATATATATATATTATGGGCTGAGAGATGAAAGGGGGGTAGGTAGTGTGTCTTGGAGGGGAAGGAGTGGGGGGGAGTGGGGGGGGGGGTTGTATCACTGGAGGTGGGAATAAGGCTCCATGGTGTCTAGGTTGCAAGAGGAAGTTGTGCCTGTCGAGGTGGAAGAGAGATGTGGCATGGAAGGAGAAGAGGGATTGTTGGCAGAGTGGGAGACTTGTAGGTGGTACTGGTTCTGGCTAGTTGTATATGTGGGGTTGAGGCTCGTTGGATAGGAGTAGAAGACTGGGTAAGGGGGGGGGGGTGGGGCAGTGAGTATGTGTGTGTGTGTGTGTGTGTGTGCGCCTACAAAAACGTCCATATGGGGAGGCAGAAGAATAGGTTTCCACGTTCACTGCAGAATCCTTATCCTGTCTAGTTGTTTACGATGCACAGCGTCTTCAGGCAGTAAATTGCCTCGCAGCTCCGCTTATTCCGAGATAAATGACGCCGCAATTATTTACCGCGGCGTCTTAAGGCGCTCCATTAAAGTAATAAATTATAAACAAGATCTTTAGTGTGTATTGCAGCGTGTGTTTGTGTGAATTTAATGTCAGCAAGCTTAAGGTTCATGTCTGAAGCCCTTGACGCAGGTCTTACGATTGTACACCCCTGACGGAGGTCTTATGATTGTACACCCCTGACGGAGGTCTTAAGATTGTACACCCCTGACGGAGGTCTTACGATTGTACACCCCTGATGCAGGTCTTAAGATTGTACACCTCTTGCGAAGACTTATGTCTGTAGTCGCTGAAGGAGGGCTTATATCATCTACCTTAGTTTTCATATTCCCGACGAGTTGAGTCGCCAGAGGAGGTGCTCTCGTTCGAGGGGTAGACTCCTCCTCCTCTCAGCCATACTCGCCACCTTCACACATTTCTCATTAAGACGCAGCTAATCTTTCACTGCGAACATTAATTAATTAGACTCGCAAAAAGCTGGTTTTGATAACTTTCTCTGGAGGATTAATTTCATTCCCAGCCAAGGCGGCGACCTGTGCGTCATAATATGTACGCTTCTTGATTTATGTGTACACACCCGCATGTGTATACACGGGGTGGGACAGCCAGAGTAACACGGGGTGGGACAGCCAGAGTAACACGGGGTGGGACAGCCAGAGTAACACGGGGTGGGACAGCCAGAGTAACACGGGGTGGGACAGCCAGAGTAACACGGGGTGGGACAGCCAGAGTAACACGGGGTGGGACAGCCAGAGTAACACGGGGTGGGACAGCCAGAGTAACACGGGGTGGGACAGCCAGAGTAACACGGGTGGGACAGCCAGAGTAACACGGGTGGGACAGCCAGAGTGACACGGGTGGGACAGCCAGAGTAACACGGGGTGGGACAGCCAGAGTAACACGGGGTGGGACAGCCAGAGTAACACGGGTGGGACAGCCAGAGTGACACGGGGTGAGCAGAAAATATCTAGTGCAGGAGCGCGTATCGAATAATTTTTGGAGAACAAATCACGTACAGCCTTGACATGTGTGTCGATTCACTTCATCCCGTGTAAAGTTAACATTAAACTCTGTACTAGATGTTGGCATAGCGATGACAACGTCCTTAGAAACTGATTCTGTATTTCTGCAACATTTAAACTCAGGTCCAGTCTTCTCCAGGCACTCAGCAGCGCCAGGTCCCGCGCTATCTCGCTTCTACACGTTGGTTCACTTCGGTCACAGAGTGCAGACCGTTCTCGCAATGCGTAAATGTGCAATTTCTGTGCGTTGAGATAAGCGCAGGAGTAGACACCGTCACACCTTGTAGGTTGAGATGTTTATTCGTTTTGGTGAAATATAATGAACTAAAATACACGTTTAAGTAAATATCGTTTAGTATTCATCAATGATGTGGGAAGTCAACTTGGTATGACGCTTTGCTTGCTCGTCCGCCAGTGCCGAGCGCTCGGCTCTCTTTTGTCCTGGGGTCCTAGTTGTTAACTCCTAGCTCCTAGCTCCTAGCGAGATTACCTTGTCCGTGGTCAGCGTACAAGCATGATCTATCACAAATGTGTACTGACATGGCACTCATTATTTACTCATCATCTATTATTAATTATTATTTTCCTCGTCCTCCAAGTTCTGTTTAATCTCCTTTCCATTTTCTTGCTCTCATTTGCCTTCTTTTTGTCACATTTAGACTATTTCTTCCTTCTCCCATTTTTTTTCTGTCATGTTCTTCTCTCTTTTTCACTTCCATCGTCAATTGCCTTCCTTCATCACATTCCATCACCCTTCATCACTTTCCTACATCATCTCTCATTTTCACTCCACGTCATTATCGTCTGCTCCCTTAGCTCCTCTTTTTTCTTTACCCTTCTCATTAGTATTTTCCTGGCCAAATTACAGTTGATTGGCATTGTAATCATTCTCCTTTCCTCCCCCTCTTTATCTTTCATCTCTCTCTCTCTCTCTATGGACGGAATAAAATGAGAGAGAGAGAGAGAGAGAGGGAGAGAGAGAGAGAGAGAGACAGAGAGAGAAAGGAATGAGAAAATAATTATTTCAAATAACAAAAAATAACATTTCTAAAGCACAACAAATTGGTAATTAGTTTCCAGCATTGTTTATATAATAAATGGAAGCAGGTTGTCGGACGCCTCTCGGCCGCATATGGGTCTCCGTCCACTGTGTCTGTTAACTGTTGTTCCTGAAGCGAGACACTCTTGGGACCTGCCGGAGGACGAACGACCATTTAGCGAGATAGAAAGCGAGCGAGGTCCTGATGGAATTGACGAACGAAGGATAGGCGAGGGAGAGTAGGGATAAAAGCGAGGGAAAGAAGAGGGACAGATAATTGTGCAAAAAATGTATGTATGCGAAGAAGATAAAATAGAAGATGTGAAGTTAGCGGAGCTGTGTTGAGTAGAGTTAGCTGCGTAGCCATGAGGGTCAAACTTTGGTGATATTGGAAGATTGATGGATTAATGAGAATATAAGAGGGTCAGAGAAGAGGGTCAGGGGCGTGACCCTGAGAGAACTAGATGGAAGGAGACTACAGCAATCAAGCGTTTTTCGTCAGTTAGCATGAGGATAATCATGGCCAAATTTGTAAGGTAATTCATAAAGATGAAGACCTAGCAAGTGAAGCAGTTAGGCAGCCAGTCAGCGACGCAACACAAAGCCAAATGGAGATCAATAACAAAATTCATACAACAATAAATAAATAAAAGCCATAAGCAGAGGAAGCGAGTGAAGAAATCAGTGAAGGCGAATGGTGCAGTAGAATCAGAGCGAAATTAAAAAGACGACAGCGGCAGTAGGTTAGGAACACGACAAAGGCGGTAACCATTATCCGAATAACAATGTCGAGATTATTAGCAGAAGTGTAGATTAAAATTAGCAACACGAAAAATTGTGCTGTTTAATGACAGAACAAATCATCAGAAAAATATCTATTGCATCAATTCTCTTAACTATATATTGCATCGTCTCAATTATTTAATAACTTCCCAATATCAGTAATTTTCTCACCCATAATTTCCGTACATTTGCCGATAAATTTTAACAATTAGTCTATCAAAAAGCTGTTGGCCGCCCTCCCACCACCAATGTCAGCAGCTGTCAGCAGGGCAGACGCATTAGCTACCAACACCAGGACGGCTGACAACTGAGAGGGGACGGCTGACAGCAGAGAATTTGCAATTACGAAATGAGGAGATGAATGGGAAGAGGGACAGGCAAAGTAAGAAATGAAGGGGAAGATGACAGATATTAAAGAGGGGACAACACGAGGGGAATGGATGACGTGAGGTGAACACTGTGGAGAGAGACGAGGGGAATATGCTAATGACTGGCAGTAATGATCAAGCTAATAATAATTGCCATGATTTAACACCAATATTATTATATTAATGAATGTAAATTATAACAATAATTTAATACTAGCAATATTAATAAAAATCATGCTGACTATATAATTCTATGTTTTTATTTTGCACTCATGTTTCTATATTATTTATTTAATATATATATTTACACTCAAACGTAGAGGATAGAAGGAACAGACGGCATATGATCACAACATAAAAGATAATCCGGGGAACATACAAAGGGGACAAGGATAGCCTTTTCAGATAGAGATAGAAGAGGACAAGAGGACACAGGTGGAAACCGAAACGCAAATGAGCCAAATGAATGTTTGGAAACACTCGTACCGTGTTCGGGTAGTCAACATGTACGTGGAATACACTGAAAAAAATTTTAGAAGTCACCTCCATCCACAACTGTGAACGTCAGAATAGGTGAATTGTAATGTATTTGATTCAAAAATGGATAGAAGGCAGGGCATAAAGAGCTAGATTTCACTACCCATTGACGATTTTATGTAAATACTGTTAGGTAAGCACCGCCTCCACCACCACCACAACCACCCCCACCACTCCTACCAGCAGCAGTAGTAGCAGCAGCAGCAGCAGGGGAGGGGTGGGGGGGGGGTGCGTTATGGGCCGCTTATCAAGCATTTCCGCCCCCACCAGCTGGCCGCAGCCAGCTAAAGCGGTCTAAGTGTAAAGCTTAAATGCTATTGCACAATAAACATCGTATATTATTATATTCCCTGACTGGCTGCTGCAGGCCGGACTTAAAGCTAATGTACTCGTGGCATAAGGCCGATTTTTATGGTGTCCCGAGGTGATCTTGCCTCCCAGGAGGAGGGTGGTAAATATGCGCAAGACCTTAGCTCCAGCGCCAAAAAAAATCCCCAACTTCTCTTCCATTTTATCCTCGCCTCTTCAGATTTTTTGTTTGGAAAAATCAGTACACATGGAAAAAGGTTCCCGGACAAAGAGTAAACATGATCACTACTTTGTGAACCCTCAGGTACCCAACCTCCTCACCCAACCCCCATCTAGGACCAAACCCCATACCCTAACTCCATCACTACCCATATAACCCCTTCCTCAAGCGTCCCACATGCACCTCTATTTCTTCCCAAAACCTGTTCTTGGATTAAAAATATAAAATTTAATTTAGGTGAATGTTGTGACTGATAAAATAATAAATGTATTTATGTACTAATTGAGTAATTCCTTATTCATTTCAGAGCTTAATTACTCGATGGCTGTCCGTTTGTTTATGTATGTATGTATGTATGCCAATTTGTGTGTGTGTGTGTATACTCACATATCTGTCCTTGCGGGGGATTGAGTTTTGGCTCTTTGGTCCCGCCTCTCAACTGTGTGTGTGTGTGTGTGTGTGTGTGTGTGTGTGTGTGTGTGTGTGTGTGTGTGTGTGTGTGTGTGTGTGTGTGTGTGTGCGTGTGTGTGTGTGCGTGTGTGTGTGGTGTGTGTAGGTTTGCGTGATCTCACCTAGTTGTGATTGCGATGGTTTAGTTTCGGATCTTTGGTTCCGCCTCGCAACCGTCAATCACCTGATGTACAGACTCTGGAGCCTATTGGGCACTGTTAATTCTTCATATGAAACTGTGTATGGAGTCAGCCTCCACCACATCACTGCCTAATGCAGTCCATTTGTTAACTACTTTGACATTGAAAAAGTTCTTTACAATGTCTCTGTGGCTCATTTGGGTACTGAGCTTCCACCTGTGTCCCCTTGTTCGTGTTCCTCCCGTTCTATATTGTTTGTCTTTGTCCAATCCTCTTAATTCCCCTGAGAATTTTGTAGGTGGTGATCATGTCTTCCCTTAATGACCCTACTACAGTTTAATTCTTTTCTTCTTTTTTGAAAAGAACATATTATGTTTGGCCAGAGGGTCAAAAGTGGAGGAAGACACAGTGACCTTGAGTACTAGGCTCAGATGTCCCACAGGGTCACCTTAGAAAACACTAATTGAGTATAAAGGATATTAACCATATGGAATGGCATCGAAGAGGAGATAGTAGAGACTAACAAAATACATTTTGTCAAAAGTTGATTGGAAAGAAGGTTGAGGGTCAGGTATAATATTATATAATTGACATCTGGCTAGGCAGGGCCCAGGAGCTCGACCATGCAAGCACATTTAGGGGAGGGAACTTAGAGAAGACGGAAGATAGAACTTGTCTAACTCTCCACTTCTCTCATTTTCCTTCCATTTCACTTTCATCTTGCCACTTTCCCCTCATCTCTACTCCTCCTTCACCTTCCCCTCCTCCATCCATCTCTATCTCCACTCCTCCTTCTCCATCCCCTCTCTCTCCCTCCTAGTACTCAGGGGAAATTCAGACGAAATATATAAACAGATATAAGCTTCTTATAACAAAGACCATTAATCAAGTTGCTTTCCCCCTGAGGTGACTCTTGTTAATTATTACTAACACCGAGGTCTCATGGACTCTCCACGACTAGCCGTGCCACTCCCGGGCACCTGGCGGACAGTGCCACTAGCCACAAAGCTTCAGGGGTACCTGGCGGACAAAACAACTAGTCACAAACCTTCAGGGGCACCTGGCGGACAGTGCCACTAGCCACAAATCTTCAGTGGCACCTGGCGGACAAAACAACTAGCCACAAACCTTCAGGAGAACCTGGCGGAGAGAACAACTAGCCACAAACCTTCAGGGGCACCTGGCGGAGAGAGCAACTAGCCACAAACCTTCAGGGGCACCTGGCGGAGAGAGCAACTAGCCACAAACCTTCAGGGGCACCTGGCGGAGAGAGCAACTAGCCACAAACCTTCAGGGGCACCTGGCGGAGAGAGCAACTAGCCACAAACCTTCAGGGGCACCTGGCGGAGAGAGCAACTAGCCACAAACCTTCAGGGGCACCTGGCGGAAATATGTTATGAAAAGTTTCTTTGTTGAACTCTCCCGACGACCAGGGCTGATGGAGGGTGATGAAAGTTGATGGATTACCCCGTCGGTGTCCTGAGGGAGGGAGAGATGGGGGGGGGGGGGGGGCTGATACGCGGGAGGGATAGATGCCGGGAGGGTTGGTCCCGGGGAGGGAGTGAGGATGCTGGGGATAGAGAAAAGGTGCTGGGAAGGGCGGGAAGGTAAGTTAGAGAGGGGGCGGGTTTGGGAAAAAGTAGGGAGGGGTGGTTTGGGAGTGAAGGAGGGCTGTTTGGAGGTGGGAAGGTTGTTTGGAAGGGAAGGAGGGGGCGAGAGGAGGTTGGGGAAGAGGGAAGGAGGTTGCTTTTGGGGAAGAAGGGTTGGTGCTGGGGAGGGAGGGAGTGCGGATGCTGAAGAGGGAGGAAGGGATGATGATGGAATGATCATGAGGATGGTAGAGATATACTTCGCTAGGGGTGAGGTCGGGGGTCACCAGAGGTCAAGACGCGCTAGTCTCTGACACTGATACACTTCTCCTAGCAGCCCCCAGCACCGGCTGCTGGGGTAACATATCCAGCGTATTTTAGAACCAAAAAAACGCCTATTTCTCAGGTTTAACAACGATAAAAATGTAGGGAAGTTGATGGATCAGCACAGCAGGCAGTGGCCCGAGGGAGAGGGAGAGGGAGAGGGGTGAATGGAGGTAGAAGACTTAGAAGGTAAGGATGGGAGTTATAGGGAATGTTAGGGAATGTTAGGGAAGGAGAGCAAAGAAGAACGGAAGGATAGAGGAGATAAAATGAGGGAAACAGGAAAGGACAGAGGGAGGGAGGGAATGATGGGAATAGGGTAAGTGAGGGAGGGAATGATGGGAATAGGGTAAGTGAGGGAGGGTAGAGTAGGGAGCAAATTTGCCACCAAATTACACCACCAGCAGTGTAGCCAACGCTCACCAAGCGCTGGCTACACTGCTCTCCTGATGGCGTTTGCTCCATATATATTGAAAATCAGTCACAGAGACATGAAGATAAATGAACACGATGTTCATGTTCTCGAGTGAGATTATAATGGCCTGAAGGCTGTGTCACAGACGTGTTCTTCCCTTGAGGCTGTGTCACAGACGTGTTCTTCCCTCGAGGCTGTGTCACAGACGTGTTCTTCCCTCGAGGCTGTGTCACAGACGTGTTCTTCCCTCGAGGCTGTGTCACATACGTGTTCTTCCCTCGAGGCTGTGTCACAGACGTGTTCTTCCCCAGAGGCTGTGTCACAGACGTGTTCTTCCCCAGAGGCTGTGTCACAGACGTGTTCTTCCCCCGAGGCTCTGTCACAGACGCGTTCTTCCCTCGAGGCATTTAGGATACAAATGAATCTTAAAATTTTACCGATCAATTTAGCAGTACCAGCCAGTTTCTCTGTTGCCGTTTAATATTGCAGCCGGCTGCTCTTTTATTGTTTTTATAGCAGCTGGTTGCTATATTAAACCAAACATTTTATTTAGCAGCTAGTTTATACTAGAAGTACATAGTACACGTTTGCTGTTTCCGAAGCATATTAAAGCTCGTAGATCAACTGTCAAAAATATGAGATACGCTGAACCGAGTCCAAGCCCAACCTAGCCCAATATAGCGTACCGTAACCCAACATAACGTACCGTGATCCAACATAACGTACCGTGACCCAACATAACCTACCGTGACGGTACCTAGCCTGGCGAAACGTAACCCTGCTAAAACTAACCTAACCTAACTTAGTGTGATGGTAGGACGGGAAGTAGAGAGACTGATCCCACATCATAAGTCGGTGCTGGAGCGAGCGCTCTCCCCCCCCCCCCACCGTTTGTAATTTTATGATGAGCCGTTTCATGAGATAATTATATTTGAGAGTATCCCCGTGAAATTAGTAAAGCTTTTTATTGCAAAAGTTACTTAACAATATGAATACTGAACTTACCAAATTCTAGTCAGTTCTAACTCTTTCTCCGATACTCATCAGGCAATTGGCGACCCCCGTAACTCCCCCACATCCACACTCCCAACCACAACACCCACAGCTACACTCTACCATTACACCCACACTACCCTCTGCAACACTTACACTCCCCTCAAAACACCCCCATAACATCCACAATCATTCAACACACCCAAACTCACACACACCAAAAAACACTCCCACCTCACGGACAACCTCCTCACCCCCTCCCTCGCACACACACTCTTACCCCCCCCCCCACTCTTCCCCGATAACATACACACAAACACACACCTTAAACCTCGATGGCGGAGCAGGCTTTTTTGCGACACCTGATGCCTAATTAAGGTCCACAGAGAAAGGTCAAATTCATGTTGCCAAGATTTCTTAGGATGCAGTGGTCGCTACAGGTGGTCTTACGCGAGTAACTTGGCTGTGGAGGAAAATAAGATTGGTTCAAAGGGCTTCGACTCCTCCTTGAAGATGCGTACTGTGTTAAGCGTTATGTGAAAATCAAATTTTTAGGGACTTAACATGTTTGGAGAATTTGAGCCGGAGGATAGTCTTTTAAAGGTTTAGGCGTTGTTCCTCAAAGATGTTGTTTAGTATGGCACTTTTACTCCAACTTGTCACCTCGTGTTATATAATACCAACCCATATTATATAGTACGACTCCATATTATATACAGCTACCCCGTACAACACACCACTTTCCTCTGCACCACTGTTCTGCCACACCACCTGAAGGGTAAGGATAACGGTGGTCCAGAACACGAGTTGTCTGGAGGGAGTTAAGCTCTCGGACCGGAATTACTTTTTCAGGTAATTGAATCTGCAAGTAGGGAACACAGCCGTGGTTCCTATATTGTTCTCTCTCTCTCTCCCCCCGTCGCTCTCTCCTTCTCTCTCCCCTTCTCTCTCCGTCCCTGTTCCCCTCCCCTATATCTATATATATCTTGGTTTTAGTATTAACAATTTTACTCTCATTCTTTCTCAGTGGACTGCCCCAGGTCTCTGCCTAGAGGCTTCTGTGTATCTTCACCCAACTTTTCAAGATAACACATGGGGTGGTAGAGACTGTCATAGACGGTTCGAGATCAGCCCTATTGCCTCTTATTAAGACGAATCGGTTCCTATTCCAACTACCAGAGACTCCTATAACGTCTGAAATTGGGACTTTATTATCTATTGTTTTTTCAACAGTTTTTAGCTGCTCGTAAATATTGCATGTTCAAAAACAGAAAAGGAAAGGGAGAAGGTGGAGAGAGAGGAGGGAGAAGGTGTGACCGAGTCGGGTACCCCATCTAGTATATCTATAGAAAATGATGTCTGTTCAAGGTTCAAGACCACACACTTCAGGTAAGCCTCATTAAACTTTGCAGAATGTCCGGTGATTGAATTGAGACTCTCATATGAGGGTAGGGGGAGGGGGCTCATGGAAGGTTTCTGTTACTATCGTAATTGGGGTTTGGCTCTTAATTAATCATTCACGAGGGCGTTTGTAAATGAAATCTTCTGCCTCACATCCGTAGACTTGTACCAATAACTGGAAAAACTTGATTCGGATGCTGACATGCAAAATGCATGTTCTAATAAAGAACATTATTGAAACACGCATTATGGGGGTCTCCAGCGTTTAAATGGTTCAACCTTTTGGCTACAATGATGATAGTGTGTATTGAAGATGATTTTAGTTATGATATTCGTGAACAGAATTGATGCTTACAGTGCTAAGTCTTGTGTTGTGTAAATGAAGGGATGGAGGTCGAGTCTGGTATATATGTGGCCTCCATTTTTTGCCCATGAAACGCTGGATACCGCATATATATATATATATATATATATATATATATATATATATATATATATATATATATATATATATATATATATTGCACATTGTTGAAATTACGGAAATTTAATGCAAAAGAGATTTGGTGGTTATGATTAGTAGGGATCTAAAGCCAAAAGACATACGAAGTAATGCAAATTAGTTATTGGGATATATTTCTGGAAGCGTTAGCAATATAACAACCAGTGTTATTCGGCAATTTCATCTTGCTCTTGTTAGGCCCCATTTCGGTTATGCAGTTCAGGTTTGGTCGCCATAATACACAGACATAAATTAACGTGAAAGACAGAGCAAGGACTGGAGTAACTGAAGTGGGCAAATGAATAAAAAGTTGTTCCAGTGCTAAAAATTATTACAGTGCTAAAATTCTAAATACAAAATAGAGGACAACAATGGATTCTGATTGGATAAGATTAGATTCTGAAAACACCTGGGTAAATACTGGCTTAACAATAGGGTTTCGATTTACGTAACAGAGTACCGAGTAATATGAAACACTTGGAATCTCTGGATTGATCCAAGCAAAAGTTAAGCATTTGTATTTAAATGAGTTTAGTTGGATGTATATAGGAGCCAATGGGCCGCTGTAATTTCTTCTACTCGAATGTTCTTATATATCTGTCAAGTACTTACCTGTCAATCTATCTATTCATTTGAACATTTAAATATTTAAATTTCCGTCCTTTAACATAGGCATTAACAAACAAACGCATTTGACAAGAACATCACTTCAAACTCTTCAATAATAAACTGTCTAAATGATGAGCAAGAGCCGTATAAATTCTGGTGGAATTCTCATTATAAATAAATAAAATAAAAATCGATAATTAGCAAACTATTTTTGTATTCCACAGACAAAATACCGGGTAATCATTGCCTCAAATTCCCGATAATTGGAAAGAATTTCTATTGAAAATTAAAAAAATCGAGGCAAAGAGAACTTCCCACTGGAATGCCTCGATGAAATGATAAGTAAGCCGGGACTGGAAGCGGAGTCTGACAAAATAGTAAAGAGGAATAACAACAAACGATAATAAACGAGTGGTAATAAAATCTGAAAATATGAAAACGGCTGGGGTGCCATGTCGGAACTCCCATGCTGAGGATGCCATACAGGCCAGATAGAAAGTTTAACACACAGTTATTCTGCTAGCCTGTGATTTAGACTTGGTCAACAACCAATTTTCTATTATTTTTTTTGCTATAGAGGTGTTCTAACTCCAGTACCTAGCCTCACGATCTCGCATATGGCAGGGTTAAAGTTTAACAGCTATATTTCAGACCATCATTGGAGTCACGAACCCTTTGCAGGGTTTCAGTCTTTCCTTTGTTCTCCACTCATCTCATTAGTTTTGCATCATCTGCTCTCAATGATCTAAAGCAGCTTATTCCCTCTAGAACACGTCGGCGACCTAACAGACACACAATGGTCCCTTGTACCGACCCCTGTACTCACCTAGTTGTACTCACCTAGTTGTACTCACTTAGTTGTACTTCCGGGGGTTGAGCTTCGGCTCTTTGGTCCCGCCTCTAAACTGTCAATCACTGGTGAACAGATTTCTTAACCAATTGGGCTCTACCATATCTACATTTGAAACTGTGATGAAGTCTGCCTCTACCACATCTCATCTCGTGTGTGTATGTGTGTATGTGTGTGTGTGTGTGTGTGTGTGTGTGTGTGTGTGTGTGTGTGTGTGTGTGTGTGTGTGTGTGTGTGTGTGTGTGGTATTAATTCCTATCTCAACAAACTTAATGAAATTTATAAATGTACTTAAGTTGCAGCTGTGATTGACAACGTAGGAAGTAACTATGAAATGCTTTGTACTAACGACGTTAGAGAAGAGAAGATATGTGAATACGTTTTGGAATAGACGTGGAAGAGAAGGAAGAAATGTTTACATTGAATAACCATAGAAAGAGGAAGAGAACTGACGCAAGAGGCAAGTGATCGTAGAGATGCGAGAAAATTCTCCATTAATATTGGCAGAATATATGATAAAAGATATAAATGTGGAGGGTACTGTATTATAACGTCAAGGGGAAGAAAGGCGGGTTCCAAGTGCTCAAGTTCGACCGTAAAGGAGAAAACACACAAGTATCCACTCACATACAAGCCTCGAGGAACTTCCAATCTCTTGCGTTCATCCATTATTTCTTTTTTGCAATCTCCCGACTCACCTCTGACATTTATCTCTGTCTCTTCCTTGCCATTTCTTCTAGTATTTTCATTTACTTTTTGTCTTTAGTGTGCACCGTCTTTATCCAACTTTATCTCGCTACATGGTTGTCGTTCCTAATTGCTTGTCCTTTCAGAGCCATGAGTTATCATCAGTTTCATCAGTGTTTTTATTTACTTTTCATATTTGTTTGCTGATTGAACAGAGCACAAAGTGTTGCACCAACGGAGGGAACATTAAGAGCATTTAGTGAAGATGACATTCACTTGTGAGGACCATCAAATGTAACAAACATGCATTGATCAAAGTGCTTATATAGAGTGAGGTGAAGGTTGAGGTGACCAACAAATTCCAGGACTCATCAGTAATCAGCAGCGTCACAAGGTAAACAAGGGATGGACAAAATAACAAGTCAGCGAACCTGCAGCTGACAATCACAATATTCACAGATGAAAAGGAAGTGGCAAATGATGTGAATATATAAGAGGAAAAATTTCCTCTAGGATATAGTCATCTATGAACTATCGAGTGAAGTTTACGTATAGGAATAAAAGCAAAGCGGAGTACTTTTAACATTTAATATACTCAAGTGACTTGCAGACAACTCTCGGAGCTTATTTTACCACTGAATTCTTTAACACTGTTTAAGGCAATTAACAGTCACTAAATGGTCAAATAGGACAATGGAATATAACAGAAATTCCCGTATTCACACTGTCGTTTCTACCAGATAATTCGCAGCTGGTTCCTCTAATCTTGCGATCTAACAAGCTACTACCATTCGCTGCTACAACCCAAAGGCATAAAGCCTGTACCAACGCAAGTACTTCACACCTTGAGAAATTCTTTCGACTGAGAAACAGGCCTTCCCTAGTCTAGAGATGAACATATCGTGGTCTTTCTAAACTAGATAACCAATAACAATCTCTCCTCTCTCTCTCGCAGATAGATGTTCACTCTCAAGATGAGTGAAGCTGCCCAATACTGTGCTCCAAATATTTGATGCGTATTTAGCGAGGAGAAATACGTCCGTACCCCAGTGTGGTGACGTCACTGATGTCAATATTTGCTTGACTCATCGAGTAAGACAGTTTTACCTACCCACTGTTCTCTCCCTCCCATCTTCTCTCCCTTCTTCTATCCATCTATTCTACTCTGCCATTATCACAGCCTCTTCGGTGTCGGCAACCACATGAGGAAACTGCAGACAAAGTAACTTCGTATAAAAGTCAGAGCAAATGTGAAACTCCGGCCACTCAATCTCCCACTCCCACACACACTCCACCAGTAAATAGCCTATTACACCGTTCACTTTCCACAACCAATCACCCATTTATTCAATACTCACAATCGAGAATCCCGGATTCGAATCCTTGGCGGGGCATGCTTCCTGTACAATGCCTGTGTCCACCTAGCAGTAGACAGGTATACAGGAGTTAGTCAGTTTGTTGTGGGGTTAGCCATAATGTTGATCTAGTTATACCATATTATATATATATATATATATATATATATATATATATATATATATATATATATATATATATATATATATATATATGATTTATCTGCGTGTCTGCCACAAAAAATATATATATTTGATGCAAATTCTTTGTTCTCAGACACTACATTGTGTGTTGTTGCCTCACAAGACTTACATGAAACATCAACAACAAGTCACTACATCCCCAGCAGCACTACACATCACCACACTCTACTAAAACGACACATTTCACCACACTCCACCACACGCCACTAAACCCCTGGTATTTAGATAACTTTTCAGTTACTTATCAATATGGACGACGTGCTCAATAAATATTTGTTACTTAAAGAGACAAAAGTTAATCGTTTAATAAGGACTGCTATATATACTGAAGAATATCATGTAGTAATGAGATGCAGAGGGCGGAGCCAGGGGATGGGACGCCCTAATGATACGCATTCTCTGGGGACTTGAGGAAATTAACTTGGTAATGGCAGCTGAGGAGTACAAATTATATATTAAGGATAACAACAGGGGAAGAAAAGGATAATGGTAGAGTGAGACAATAATCCATTATTATGCAGCAGATATTGAAAGCGAAATATAAATTGATCGTGGAAGAGGCCTTAGAAACGGGATTAAGGCGAAGTTCCTAATACTTTGTAAATTTTAATCACAGGGAAAGTGATAGTCGGGTGTTGAGTCTTCCCTGCTGAGAGTGAGGCTTGCATGATACGTCTGAACGACGCCATGAAACTTTCTTGTTCACTGTGGGAGGCAATCTACGAGGGAGATGAACCTCTGACCCTCGGCTTACTGATGCTCATGGACGACTACATTAAGATGTTGAAATATGGCAAGCTACACTCAGCCTCGTACTCACACACTCAAACCGTCGTTCTCAAACACTCATACCGTCGCCTCGCCGCCTAGAGGACAGCGCTCGTGGGTCATAGAACTAAGGGCCCGGGTTCGATTTCCGTCCAAAGAAGAAACAAAAGGGCAGAGTTTCTTTCATCTGATGTCTCTGTTCTCCAAGTAATATTTAGTACCTGGGAGTTGCTGTTACGGTTTGCATCCTGGGAATGTGTGTGTGTGTGTGTGTGTGTGTGTGTGTGTGTGTGTGTGTGTGTGTGTGTGTGATGATGATGATTGTAAACAAAAGTAGTATATATGATAAGGAAAAACAGATTAGGAGTCAGTTCATTAAACAACTGACTGCTAGAAAGGCGGGTTCCAAGAGCAGACAGCTCGGTCTTGTACAAATAGTAAATATTCACACTCAGACACTCACACTGTCTCACTCATATATTGCAGCTACATACAGAGCCGCCATTGTAAGACGAAGGTAACAAGGAGTGACTTGAATTGAGGAATGGAAAGAGGGAGATCGAAAAGTAAGAGACAGGAAAAAAGAAAAGTGAGAGACAGGAAGATGGGAAAAGTGAAGGAGCGTAAAGACAAAAGACAAGACGAGAAGAAGAGGGGAGAGTGAGGGAAAGGGATACAGGTGTAACAAGAGGAGGGAAGAGCATCAGGAAGCACTCACTGAAGGGTGAGAGAGGGAAGAGCGAGACCAAACAAACACTCTACAGAGAACCGGTGGCATGGAAAAGCTAAATCTCGATATGAGTATACAGTGAGTGTATGAGGGAGAGAATCCTAGAGAGTATACAGAGTATACAGCGAGAGAATTCAGAAAGAGACAACCAGAGAGTATAACAAGCCATCCTGAGGCCTTCTCCTAAGACGCATTAGTAAATGTGTCGACTGAAATGAAAATGACATTTTTATGATTAAAAATATTTATGTCTTAGTTATATAGTTAAGCACCTATAGGTTAGGTATTTCAGTTTTGTTGTCGATTGTTCGTACTTACAGTAGACACGCTTCAAGCATAGCCTGTGAGCTAACCATTGTTCGACAACAGTTGGAAAGTCATCATTTGAGTGACGTGTATAGATTTTTCACACACAGACCGTGTGGATTTGGCTAGTGGATTAGCGAACATTTGTACAATGGTTCGAGGAATGGCTGCAATGTTAAGTATTTTAGGAAAGGCGATCAGAACACTGAACAAAATAAGTGAATCAGTACGAAAACAATTTCGAATGTTACTACTAAACCAAAAAAGGTCAGTTGCCTGCTCTATACGTCAAATAATGACCTATTAACATCTACCTAAGTCCTTATTTGACTTTTAACTTGGGCTGGGCGATGGGGTGCTAAATACAACTAATTGTCCACAGAACCAAAGCAGCTAACATCTATTCTTATATAGGCGTAGCTAAGCACAAAACAAAAAATATAACAAATTAATCTATATACGAGAGAATGTTGGTTTTAATACCGGAACAGGAAAGTTAACATATAAGCATTTGGGGAAGGCTACGCTTTATACAAGCTGTGAGGGTAAGTTGCATCACTACAGACCGGGACCAGGAGCTAGAGCCCTTCGTTACTAAAGACCTACATCGGGAATCCATGCAAAACGTAGGTGAATTACAATGAACTTACTCAGAATGCATTACATTACAAACACACGCTAACATACAAGTAAATATTATTTTTTATTTTAATAATGTCATAATACTCATAATTATTTTTACCTCTATTGCCATAAATTGGTATGAAAATAACAGTACAACATCAGGAGAAATGTGCCTTAACTCAAGACGCTGCAGGTCAGAACTTAACCAAGAAAGGAAATTTCTTGAAAACATCGAGGAGGAAGTTGTTAAGAAGGACCAAAGTTGTTGGGTAAAAGTGTCTTGTTCTAGCCGCTTGCTGAATGGGGAGAGAGATAGAGAGAGAGAGAGAGAGAGAGAGAGAGAGAGAGAGAGAGAGAGAGAGAGAGAGAGAGAGAGAGAGAGAGAGAGAGAGAGAGAGAGAGAGAGAGAGAGAGGGTGGATAAAAACACAAATAAAAGCGAAGCATTAACAAGGAAATTATACGGGTGTTTCAGGCCCCAATTAGTTCCTCCTTACTTGAGGAAAAACTGAGAGGGGAGAATGAGGGGAAGGGTGGTCCTCCCTCCCCCTCACCCCGGGCGACCCTGAACTTCCTCCGGGAGTTAATTTGTATGGTGGAGGAGGAGGAGTGGGAGGGGGAGGTGGGGGCGAGTAGAACAAGAGGAAGAAGGGATGCTGGCGAGAGAGGGGGAACGGGAAAAAGAGGGACGAATCTTGTGAGAGATGGGTTAGGGAAGATGCGAGAGATCACGAAGAATGAGTTGAGAAACGGGTGTTTGAGGGTTAGAGAGGGGTGAGAACTTGATGAGAGTGAGAGAAAGAAGAGAAATGGGTGGATGTAGGCCATGAGTGAGTGACCTGCTCACTGTGAGGAAGGTTATTATTAGGATTCTTTCTCCTGGATGGAAGCTCTTATGGTATCGTCTCAATTCCTCACATATACCAATCACCAATCACCTCAGATTGGTGATTTATGGCGAGTTTCATGAGGTTGGTGGAGTCGGCCCCAATGCAACCCCCCCCCGTCCCCCCACCCCTTTAAAGAGGAATCGACCTCTCTACCCTTTCATGAAGAGGCTATATTTTAAATGTACAACCAAAAGCAGGTAGAGTTTAACTGTTGTTTAAACACAGTGTTTACAAACACTATGTGAAACGAATGTTTAGTGGACAGATTTGCGTTCTCGATGCAGCTTTTTTATTACAGTGATGTAGACAGTGTGTAGTTAACATGGTTACAGTGAAAGGGGGATATGGAAGAGTATGAGAGATGGAGATGGGGAGGGTGTGTGTGTGTGTGTGGGGAGATGGGAAGGGTGAGTGTCGGGGGGGGGGGGGGGGTTGAGATCTGTTGGGGTGTGTAGGAGAGGCCTACACAGCACAGGGTCGACCCGGGCACCGCCGGGTACCCCATCTGGTTATGAAGAGGGCCTAACAGTTTGTTTCCTAGAGCGTGTTTCCGTCGTCACCTTGAGGCACCTTTTCTAAGTGTTAAATATAAGAGAAGTGAGGCAGCTGTCAGTGTTAAGTATAAGGGAAGTGAGGCAGCTGCCAGTGTTAAGTATAAGGGAAGTGAGGCACCTGTCAGTGTTAAGTATAAGGGAAGTGAGGCAGCTGTCAGTGTTAAGTATAAGGGAAGTGAGGCACCTGTCAGTGTTAAGTATAAGGGAAGTGAGGCAGCTGTCAGTATTAAGTATAAGGGAAGTGAGGCACCTGTCAGTGTTAAGTATAAGGGAAGTGAGGCACCTATCAGTGTTAAGTATAAGGGAAGTGAGGCACCTCTCAGTATCCCACATCTCGGTATATTGTTCCTTTAAACGCTCTAAAACGCCTGTAATAAATACAGTAAATATTACATAGCGCGGACGTCCTTCCTCACCACTACCGCGGGTTCCGGCCACTATCGACTAAACAATTTGATAATTTAATATTGATTCATAATGGAGGATATCAACAGAGTTTTAAAACAATTGCTATGTCGGTTTGATCGAGAGTTTGTGTTAATAAATAAACTATTGTGTTAATAAACAAAAAAAATAATTGATAGATATTGAATTTTGTTCGGCGTATATAATCATTGAATTCTGTGTAAAAGTTTATTTTCAATATTTATGTAACCGACGCCTGGAATATTTAGGCAATAGCAGCAGGTTTAAAATAATTGTACAGCACTTTCTTGAGTAAATATTACACAAAAAAAAGCATATCAGTTCGTGATTTGTTGCTGAGCTAGGCACCAGCCTGGTGCTAGGTGCTAGGAATCAGTCAGGCTAGGCTAGACAGCAGCCAGTTACTAGGCTAAACAGCAGCCAGGTGCTAGGCTAGACATTAGCCAGGTGCTGGGCTAGACAGCAGCCAGGTGCTAGGATAGACCTTAGCCAGGTGTTGGGCTTGACAGCAGCCAGGTACTAGGCTAGACAGCAGCCAGGTACTAGGCTAGACAGCAGCCAGGTGCTAGGCTAGACAGCGCCAGGTGCTAGGCTAGACAGCACCTAGGTGCTAGGCTAGACAACAGGCAGGTGCTGGGTGGTAAGCTACTTGGGTAAGCAGGATCCCGGGAAGGCTACATAAGGACGAGCATTACCGGAGCATCGAGAGGTCCATAATATATGTGTTTACAGGAAGGGGATCGCGGGAGAGCTAATTGCACCGTCCCTATAAACACAGTAGGCAATGTGATTATAAAACAGGTCTGCGATAGTTCTATTGAGGCAGTGGTGGTTGTCGTGGTGAATGTGGTGGTGGTGAATGTAGTGGTGGTGGTGAATGTGGTGGTGGTGAAGGCGTTGGTGGTGGTGAAGGTGGTGGTGGAGTAGGTGTGTGTGGGCATGTACTTACCAGTCAGCAACTACTGAAAAGGGAGGTCTAGCTCTTTACGCCCGACCAACTAATATAATTATACTTGCTGCGTTATTATTTAAGCATTATGTTTTGATGGAGGTGGCTCCCACAACTTCGCCTTTCAGAGCACTCCACATATTGACCACTTGTACAGGGTTCGGGTATTTCCTCACATTTCTTAGACTAACTTGCATTTCCAGCTTCCACCTATGTTATCTTCCTCCACTTGCTTCCAATTTAAATAAGGCGTCCTTATCCATCCGAGATAGTCCCGTCAGTATATTTTAAGGGTTGATTATATCTCCTCTGTTTATTCTGACCTTTATGGTTGTGATATATAGTTTCATTAGCCTATCCTCATAGCTTAGTTCTCTTAGCTATGACACTAATCTTCTTGCATACCTCAGTCTTCTTCAATTTTCGGTTTTATGCTTCACAAAGTGCGAATTCCACTACTGGTCTAATGTGTCTTGTCCAGATTGCCTTGAAAGAGTCCTGATTTATATTTTTAAGCGATGTTCTAATGTTTGCTTTTCTCACATGCTTCTGATGTTACTATATTTGTGTATGCTTCTGGTGTTAGTTATGGAATTATATCTACTCCCAAATCGCTTTCTCTTTCCAGTTCGTGTAGTCACTTGCCTCTTACGATGTAGATATCTCCTGGTCTCATGTCCCCCTGTCCCATTATCATTATCTTACACTTGCTGGGATTAAGTTTCTTCAAATATTTTTTTTTCCTCAAGATTGACTGCAGAAAACGTAGACAAGATTACTATTCTCATCAACCTGATTGAATGGCTTCACTTTTTTTCTTTTTTTTTTATTGTTGCTAGATGGAGCACCCGGCAATTCCCGGGTCGAGCCTGAGCCCACTGCTCTCCTACAAAATCTTCCTGGTCTTCTCCCTGATCTTCACACACCCTTCCCATCTCCCCCATCACACACCCTCCCCATCTCTTCCAATATTCTTCATTCCTCCCCAGTGCTATATTGTCGTAATGCCTTAGTGCTTTCTTCTTCTGATAATTACCTTACGTTCTCTCCTGACTCGGGTACATTCATTTCAAACTCTCTTTAGCGCCTCCTTATTGTCTTCTTTTCTAGTCCTCCTGTACTTTTTCTGTCCTATTGCTCATCGCTTTTTCTTCCCTTCATTACCTGTTGAAACATGATTTTACTTTTCTTTTATTGTCCACCTCTTATGTGCGTGTGCGTGTACGTGTGCGTGTGCGTGTGCGTGAGTGTGCGTACACCACCGGCATGAGCGTAAGTGGGTATAGAGGCTGATTACAATCGACTCTAACTAGCGAAACTCATCAAAGTTTGTGCCGGCTGGCAAGGCATTTTTTTCTTGGTCTTACTCGTCGACGGAACTCGCCCAATTGTCTGTTAGGTTGACTCGCTTTTTGTAACTACAGGAGTTATTTGTAACAATGTTATGACGCGGTTAATGTTGTTGTGTTTTTGTGTGTGTGTGTTTGCAGAGAGAGAGAGAGAGAGAGAGAGAGAGAGAGAGAGAGAGAGAGAGAGAGAGAGAGAGAGAGAGAGAGAGAGAGAGAGAGAGAGAGAGAGAGAGAGAGAGAGACAGAGAAAGAGAGACAGAGACAGAGACAGCATGTGACACCTCCTCAAACGTCTCTTACCTAGGACCCAGCACGTGTCACCCAGCGCCCAGCACGTGAGTGGGACCTTGTTTTGACGACAACTCCCAACATCCCAACGACAGTTCACCTAGTTCACCACGAACTTGGTATTTAGGCCCAAACGCAGCATCAAGCACCTAGCACCTAACTCCTAGCATCTTTCTTCTAGCACTCAGTACCTAGCCGTTAGCTCCCAGCACCCCGAGGTTTAATATCCCAGGATGCACAACAAAATCCCTGAAACTAATTAGCAGTGGCGCACTTTAGCTTGCTGAAGTAATCTTGGACTTTTGTGGAGTAGCCATGCAGCCCAGGTAGCTATGTTGCCCAGGCAGCCATGTAGACAGGCAGCCATGATGCCTAGGGGAACGTGCTGCCCGGATAGGTTCTACATCCTGGGTGGTGGATTGGTACTGGCTGGTACTTTGACGGCCATGTACTGCTGGGAGGCGATGTATTCCGAGAAAACCAGCAGCCAATGCCCAGTAGTATGACATAGCGAAGCCCTGTAGTCCAAAAGAAACTACTGTACACGGAAACTGTTTAGCTGGGTGATCGTTGCAGTTCGACTGGAGCCTTGCATTACGTTGTCTCTGCGAAACCTGAAGCCCCTGGGACACATTCATACAATATAGACCTGTAGTAAATATGGCAAACTGGTAGCCCTTTTGAAATCTGTTGCTTCTGGGAAACCTGTAACCTCTGGGATATCAATAGCCGCTGGGAAATCCGTAGCCTTTGGGAAAACTGTAGCTCTATAGCCCCTGGGAAGTTAGCGTAGAGCTGATATATCTATAGACGTAATATGAAGCTGGTTAAAGCTGAGAGATATGCTACAAAACTACCAGAGCTGAGAGATACGAGTTGCGTGGAAATATGAAAGGAATCAAAGTTCGCCTCACATGAAGAGGAGAAGAAGAAGCATGGATGACATTGATCACCACACGCAGAAATATTCAGGGAATAGACAGATCACACAAGGAAAGATTTTTGAAATGAATTGTTTACGAACAAGGGGACGCTAACCAAACACCTGAATCACATGTAAATTAAAATTTCTGTTTAGTTTTCAGTATTGGGACAGCTAGGTGAGCTCAACTAGACGAGTGCAACTAGGTGAATACTAATCCATGTAAATAATCTCTGCTCCCTCGTTACAGCTGCTGCTATTAGACACTTTGTATTACTACTGGTAATTTCTGGGGAGGAGACAATGTGGCAGACAGTAATATATTTAGGCTTTAGGTGTTTGGTGGAGGAGGTTCTATTGTGAGAGAGACAGAAAAAGAGGAGAGATATAGAGACAGAGAAACAGAGAGCGAGAGAGACAGTGAGAAACAGACAGGGAGAGAGAGAAATGAAAAACAGAGAAAGCGAGAAACAAAGTGAGATGGACAGAGCGAGAGAGGGAGAGAGAGAGAGAGAGAGAGAGAGAGAGAGAGAGAGAGAGAGAGAGAGAGAGAGAGAGAGAGAGAGAGAGAGAGAGAGAGAGAGAGGGAGAGAGAGACAGAGACAGAGAGACAGAGATGGAGAGTGAGAGAGATTGTGTGGCTGAGCGAGGTACAAAAATAGTAGGCGTATATTCCAGAGTGGTTGGGTGAGAATAGGATCACAAAGCAGCAGGGTCCTCCACCAGAGCGTTCCATTACTCTCGTGGATTAATCCAACTGTTGTGTACTATGTTGTGGCTGCGGGTGTAGACGACTAGTAACATAAACTCTCCTTTATATATCGATATTTTGATCCTGTAGTGATAATAATTTGTATATTTGTATTACATCTTATTTATAATACTTAATCTAGGACTCGCTTCCAGGCATGTGATATATTTTGTGTGTAGGCCGCCTGAAACGTTTGTAATGTACATCGCTGCTTCTCTGATATATGACAATTATCTTTCCTAGTATGGCAATATTAATTCTTTAAGTAACAGCTAATAACAGATAACTTTGATTACTACTGATATGTTTTGGCAAAGTTTTCATATGCATGCACTCATTTGCAGTCCCATACATGCTCTCACATACAGTCTCCATTCAGAGGGCAATTCATCCAGGTATCGTCGGAGAGCAATTCATACAGGTATCGTCAAAGAGCAAATCATCCAGGTATCGTCAGAGAGCAATTCATCCAGGTATCATCAGAGGGCAATTCATGACTAATACTAACCAAGTTTACTGGCCGAGTGCCCGACCTCTGCGCACTATCGCTCTTCACTATCGTTATCGTATCAACATTATGAATTATCAAAATAATATCACCACATTAATTTACTTCCTGTCAAATATTCATTCCAAATGTAATTAAATAATTAATATAGTATAATTAAAGCTAGCAGTGAGCTCACGGATCACTGGACAATCATAGGGCATAAAATATACACAACTTCTATGGTTTTCACTCTCAATTAATCCTTTGACGGTCGTCAATTGACGAGTAATTGTTTTAGATTAGGGAAACCGTACGAACACTGGCTTAGCTGCCTGTATGAATGTATGTATATATGCATGTAAATATGTATTAGCTGATGGTTTATACATGTATGCATGTATATGCGTGCATATCTTGCACGACTTACCTTTACAATACAATGAAGGGTCAGTAAGGATTTTGTTGCTTGAAAAGTCGAGCACCAGTTCCTGGGCTCCGCCTCTCCAACCTCTGATATATCAGGGGAAAGTTTTCCATTCCTTTAGTATGACATCGAGACACAAGCACAGAGACAAAATAAGAACCATTCTCGCACGCACACAATCGCATACACATACAGGCAGACACACGAACAGCTCTTGTTTCGTAACCAACCTGATAGGAAAGTGCTTGAATTCCGGAAGCAGCGGCGCAGCGGGGAATACCAAATCAGCCGCCGCCGCCGCCCGCTGTTCTTCCCATAAAAATCCAGCCGATTTTGGCCCAAGTGCCAAGTTTGAATGGACGTCCAGACCAATTTGCATTTTGTTTTGAAGCAGTAACGCACGGAGAAACAAAATGTTGAGTGTTATTCAAGAGATGTGTCTTTAGCCATAAAGTAGAGAGAGAGAGAGAGAGAGAGAGAGAGAGAGAGAGAGAGAGAGAGAGAGAGAGAGAGAGAGAGAGAGAGAGAGAGAGAGAGAGAGAGAGAGAGAGAGAAGGAAATGAGAGGAGGAAACTAAAATAATAATGGGGTAATCATAATTATTATTACTAGAAACATATAATTTCACTTAACATTAAGAGAAGAAGGAATTAATAATTCGTATTTTGTACTATATAAGTATTTGTATTTTAACTACTATTTATATAGTTTGTATTATTTCTTTAATCAATATCACTATTATTTTGTCTTCGATATTTCCATCGACGATTCAAGTCAAGACTAATTTCGATAACACAGGAGATACGATGTTCGTCCCGAGATGAGGAAGACAACGTCAAGACAACTTTACCTTTATTAGCTCGTTGACATTATGACATATTTGTATGATGGTGAAGATGGCGGAAGTGTGTCGTCTTCACCTGGACGACACATTGCGCCTCTCACTTCATGCACCAACAAAGGTAAAGATTTTATTTTGACATTTGACTTTTGGATTCTGCAATGTTTCGTTACAGGAAGCAAACGATGCAAAAATATATTGCCATGTGGGAAGTGTATGTGGTAGAGAGCTGTACAATGTCTGACTTGTGTTTGTCTGTATGTCTGTGTATTCTCCTAGTTGTGCTCGCTGGGATTGAGCTCTGCTCTTTCGGCCCGCTCTCAACAATCAACCTCAATTTTTTTCCACACACACACACACACACACACACACACACACACACACACACACACACACACACACACACAAACACACACACACAAACACACACACACACACACACACACACACACACACACACACACACACACACACACACACAGGAAGCAGCCCGTAACAGATGTCTAACTCCCAGGTACCTATTTATTTCTAGATAACAGAAGCATCAGGGTGAAAGAAACTCTGCCCATTTGTTTCCTCTATCGCTGGGATCAAACCCGGACCTTAAGATTACGAGTGCATAGCGCAGTCCTCTCAGCCACAGACCCCCTAGCGCGCGCGCCCGCGTGTGTGTGTGTGTGTGTAAGCCAGTGACGGTCAGGATGGTGAGTCAGAGGTGCTCGCTTCCCTGTTATGAGTCTCTGGAACAAGTCACAAGTAAATCACAATAACGAGCAAAGTCAGCCAGTTTATCGGGGTGTGTGCGCGCGTGTACGTGTGTGCGCGCGTGTACGTGTGTGCGCGTGTGTACGTGTGTGCATGTGTGTCTATGTGTGTGTGCGTGTGCGTGTGTGTGTGTGTGGGGGGTGTTTTGATCCTTGAATTTTATATGTAAGAGCTTCGTTTGAATTTTCAGTTTAGACGCGAGATTAAATATAACTGTCCATCTTGAATGCTGCAATTTCTTTTGAATATATATCTAGTTTTCACTATTGATCTGAAACAAATTTGGCTTTTGTTAGGCTTTTTTGGGGGAAAAAGTTAGATTTTTCCAAAACATGATTTACAGTCGCAAAATGTTTATTGTTTTTGTTTTGTACAGTCATGCATCGAAGCCTGATGCCCGGCAGAATTTTCTCTCCGGCACTGTTACTAAATTGGATCATGCACCACAAAACATTCTTTCATCGTTCTTCATTCTTTATTTAATATATTTATCCTTTTCACTTAAAACTTTGGTAAAATATGCTTGAAGCAATGAGCCGAGGAAACCATGTTCCTAGATCTGATTACTAAGCGAGTTTCAGCGCACACTCCCGCCTACCAGCCTGAAAAGTCATAAAGGTAATGATGCTGCGGAAGAGGACGCAGCTACTTAAAATGAGCGCAACTACCAAACAACTTAAGAACCATAACAAAATTATAGACAACTATTATATATATAAACTATTCGCCCACACACAAGAGGAGAGCAGGAAGCCCCACGGGGGACATGACAGCTAATTTATTAGATTCAGCGTCGAGGATCTTTCTTAACCAACATGTCAATGGGCTCACAAGAATGATGGGTAACTTTTAACCAGATTTAATGTTTCATTCATTCGTAATACGACATAACGGAAGTCAACTATGAAGCCCACCAGGGAAGGAGTGATCATTGTACTGACATTTGAGTATCGTTTGGCGGTAGGGATTCTCTTCAGCGAGGAAATTAGAGAAAAAGGAAAGCATACCAAAGCACAGAGTTCGAGGAAATGTGAGACATCATCTAAATTAAAACTGAAACGGAACATAACAGACATTAATTGCAATAGCTCCGCCAGACATGATGAGATGCAGCCGACAAGTTTGTTCCTCTTAAAAGAGAGAACAAAAATATTCATTTGATTCATATGGATAAACCAAAATGTGCAAGACAACAAAGTGCAAAAACTCGAGAGCGTAATTAAGACACTAAAAGTGAGCAAGAGAACAAGTGAGAGCAGAGAAGCGTATTAAAGGATCAGGAGTAAGTGCCTTTGAGTGAGAAGGGGAAGCAAGAGAAGTATGTTGGTGATCAAACAGAGAACACACTCAAGCTCCTTCACATCAACATCAAGAAAGGAACAGGTGAAAGGCAACAGTCTTCAACTGTCTTGAGGGATCATTTAAGTATTGCTCCGATAATTTCACGTTCTCTATTTAATACCTTTGGTTGAGGGAGTTTGTGTTTAGAAAGTTTAAAGACGAAATTAAGACTGTTTAGCGTTCACTTCTTCAGCCTTTTGGTTTATTAATCTGGTAACGTACATAAATTATTAACAATGTGAAAAGCAAAAAATCT
Source organism: Procambarus clarkii (assembly GCF_040958095.1). Taxonomy (NCBI): domain Eukaryota; kingdom Metazoa; phylum Arthropoda; class Malacostraca; order Decapoda; family Cambaridae; genus Procambarus; species Procambarus clarkii. Next base: position 27,243,756 of record NC_091170.1, read on the forward strand.
CATTTAAAATAATCACGCAAAATATATTCGCTGATAAAATAATATTGGTGGGATGATGAACAGACATTTTATATAGCTTTGCAGCGTGAAAAATAATTTTAACATTTTTCATGCTAAATGAGCTAGCATTCTTTTCAAGCAAAATGAACTAGCTTTCTATTAAAGTCAAACAGGCTAACTTTCCTTTCATACTAAGTGAGCAAGGTTACTTTCCACGCTTAAGAAGCTGGATTCTCTGCTTTTTCTTTTTCTTTACAAACTGAAATTTAGACGTGCGCTAAAAGAAAGTTTAATTTAATTTCATCAAAGAAAGCTCCTATTACGCTTAAATATACTCTATTTTTAGCCGACAATTGAGCATCTGGAACTTTATGGAGAAACTTGGTTTTCTTATTCTATCTTTTTGGTTCCACCTCTGTCTCACTCCCTCTTTTTGCCTGTCTCGCCCCCTCCGTCTGTCTGTCTGTCTGTCTGTCTGTCTGTCTGTCTGTCTCTCTCTCTCTCTCTGTCTGTCTCTCTCTCTCTCTCTCTCTCTCTCTCTCTCTCTCTCTCTCTCTCTCTCGCTCGCAATCTTATACATACGAAAAAGAGTCTGGGAGAGCTAGCTAAATTAAGAGAGCGAGATAAAACGAAAACCTGCGAGAGAAAATTTTGGTACTATTGCTATCACCACCACTACTTACTTCGTGACCAACACCACAAATAGATTATAGACACTTCCACCACCACCCTAATTACAACCCCCTCCCTACCCCATCATGCACCCCTCTCCAGTTCTGTACTGCGCCCCTCAATTCCGACCATCAACCCCACAATTAAAGTTACATCCACTATTATTTCTTGTTATGCTGGAGAAACGCTAATTTACAAACTAAAACACTGTTCAATGGTTTATTAATGTGCATGTGTGTTGTTGAGGAAGGGTGTGCGTGTGTGTATGTGTACTCACCCAGTTGTACTCACCTAGTTGTGTTTGCAGGGGTTGAGTTTTAGCTCTTTCGTCCCGCCTCTCAACCATCAATCTACTGGTGTACAGATTCCTGAGCTTCCCGACCACTTCCAAGTGCTATATAGTCGTAATGCCTTGGCGGCATTTCCCCCTGATAATTCCCTCCCTCTCATTGTATTTCTCAAACTCCATAATCCCTCATTATCTCTCATAATTCCCGTTTTATCGGTTCTCTCTCTCTCTGACTTTCACCTCGCTTTCTTTTCTCTAACTCTAACTCTCCGCTCCTTTCTTCTTACCCTCTAATTCCAATCATTCATCACCTCCTGTGTGGCCTCTGTCCCTCTCTTTTCTCCCCTTTCCCTCCCTTCTTTCCACGGCTGCTACAGGCAAGGTTTCTGGCTCAAAATATTATGCTTTGCTCACCAGTTCCTTCTTTAAATAAATTTAATTTTGTAGCATATAATTTGGTGCTCTTAAAGTAACATTTTTTAAAGTTTCCTTTTGAAAAGGAAACTATCGATTTGACGTTAGATTAAAGGAGGAGAGAGAGAGAGAGAGAGAGAGAGAGAGAGAGAGAGAGAGAGAGAGAGAGAGAGAGAGAGAGAGAGAGAGAGAGAGAGAGAGAGAGAGAGAGAGAGAGAGAAGGGAACCAAATATTGCATCGGGAACATCCAAATACCAGCACCCTCCTGAAAAAGGCGAAATATAACCCATAATATATTTCGTGTGGGGGGAAACATTCAGCAAACATCAATAAATATACGAAGGAAAAAATTATAAATCAAAAACTCATAAAATACTGCAAAACTCCTACCCAAATAAACGCCTGGAAAATATCACAGGGAAAAATATGAAAATAAACTCGTGAACTAGAGAGTAGTGAAGACTACCTGGAGTTGATTCAGTTCGTTCCATCTTTATCGCTGATTTTCATGGAAAAATTTCTCAACACGAGTTACAACAATTGCAACTAACGTAATCATTCAACGTCGCCACCATCAAACAGCATTTACATGATGACTCGCATCAACATCAAATATAACGCAAAAGGACCATTAACGCTAGAGCAATCACATAACAACTCTCAGCACCATCAACACACGAGAAATATTCATCTTTAGCTACATCTTACCTATAATCTATGACAAGGAACTATACCTATACCGCAGGTCTATACCGCAGGTCTATACCGCAGGTCTATACCGCAGGTCTATACCGCAGGTCACTACCGACAACACTTGAACGACTAGAGACGAAGAATATAACGATGGTAAGAATACGTATTCCTCGACTGTATACTAAGAATACTGGAGGCAAAGCATACCCCCAAATCGCGTTGTATGTTACTGTCGGATTTTGTCAGTAAATGTGCGTCTGTATGACGGGTTGTGGTGATCCAGCAAAACCTGGAATACATTTCAATACAAAGCAGAGTAATCATGATGTAGTTGGAATTCGATATGTTTCCTATCAAGGTAATGGGGATCGCTGCGATGTTGCTGCCTTTAAGACTGAAACTTGAATACAATACTGTATATATTTTACAATATATTTTGTAGTTTATAATATATATATATTTTATATTTGTATATTTTATAAAACAAACTCGCCATCCTTTGACTAAAAACAGGATATTTTCAGTATTAAAAATTTTAATAAAGTTAATCATAATTATATTAATTAAAAAATATTCGACGTTATTAAAATAATGATCATAACACTATTAAAAAAAATCTGTAAAATATGAAAACATTAATGGAAAAAAATAGTAAGAACCAGCACTGGCAACGACGCTCCCACCACCCCAGATGCGTACACTAGTGGACGGTCAGGCTGGCAACCGAGCCCTGGCACCAGGCTGGCAACCGAGCCCTGGCACCAGGCTGGCAACCGAGTCCAGGCATCAGGCTGGAGACCGAGCCCTTGCACCAGGCTGGTGACCGAGCCCTGGCACCAGGCTGGCGACCGAGCCCTTGCACCAGGCTGGCGACCGAGCCCTTGCACCAGGCTGGCGACCGAGCCCTGGCACCAGGCTGGCGACCGAGCCCTGGCACCAGGCTGGTGACCGAGCCCTGGCACCAGGCTGGCGACCGAGCCCTTGCACCAGGCTGGAGACCGAGCCCTTGCACCAGGCTGGTGACCGAGCCCTGGCACCAGGCTGGCGACCGAGCCCTGGCACCAGGCTGGCGACCGAGCCCTTGCACCAGGCTGGCGACCGAGCCCTGGCACCAGGCTGGCGACCGAGCCCTGGCACCAGGCTGGCGACCGAGCCCTTGCACCAGGCTGGCGACCGAGCCCTGGCACCAGGCTGGCGACCGAGCCCTGCACTGCAACAATTGAGGAACGTAAATGTGTGGCGGTTTAGGGAGGGAGTTTTCAGGGGAAAGCGCCAAGCCATTACGACTATATAGCACTGGGAAGGAGTCAGGATAAGGATTTGGGGATGGGACGGGGGAAGGAAGGAACGGTGCCCAACCACTTGGACGGTCGGGGTTTGAACGCCGACCTGCTTGAAGCGAGACCGTCGCTCTACCGTCCAACCAAAGTGGTTGGGTATGGGGGGGGGGGGGGACGCATGATAACACTAAGTAACAACATATAATCGCAGCATTGCTTCAGATAAGAGTATAGAAAAACAAATCAATATAATAAACTATAGGAACAATAATAATCTTTATTTTATAAGAATAGCAATACAAATAATGACATTATAATACGCGAATATTAGCGACAACTATGTCGGCAGAATACCAATATTAACAATGAAATTAATACACGTATTAATGCAAACAACAGCCCACAAAATACTGTTATATTACCCCCCCTTCCCCGCGCCTCCCTCTTCCCCTCTCCCTCCCCTAAACCCCCTCCCCGCCCCTCCCTCTCCCCCCCCAGGGATCATTACACCGAGAACGGTCTCAACACAATAGCATGATAACCGACCCCGGCCAGCTTCCTAATGCATAATAATACACATCACATTTTCTCAATATTGCAACTCGGATACGAGATCCGGCCGTAACCGCAGGCGATCAGTATCTTCCGCCTGATGACCGGAAACACTAGCGAATGAAGATAAGGTTGATGGCTCTCGATAAACGGAAAACTGTGGAAGACATAAAATATTATACACACGATTTCTCTTTGTAAACGAAACTAGGAAGAGAGAACAGTAGGTTGATTGGTTAATTAGCTAACGAAGTGAACACCGGTCAGATGCTCAGTCGCAAAATTACGGTGAATGATAATCGGGATGAATTACATCTCGTTTACATGAATGTACGATACAATGCGAGTGTGGCTGCGAGGCCATTGAGAGGTGCAATGTTCACAACACCATTATCCGATACTGGTGGACGGAGTTGTGGCTCCTGGCGACCCTTAGCCAACATTATCTCCTCTGGTGGTTGGCGGCTTCTCTTGCGATGGTGGTTGTAGGTGGCTGTTGTGGTTGTAGGTGCTTGTTGTGGCTACTAATTACTGAAGGGGTTATTATATAAAAGTTTTTCGTCGTTTCTCGGTTTTGGAAATTTAAAGACTTTTGGTAAAGGAACTGTTGCTGATGTCATTGATGCTGCAATGTCAGCTGACTGCTGTTTTGGAAATTGAAGGTTTCTCTTGTAGATACATAAGATATTTATATAACTGTGGGCTTTTGTTATTGGTAAGACTTCGTTCAGAGCTAAACACTGTTGAAATTTCTGTTGAAGACTTTTTTAATGGCCGCAGCTTGCTGTTTTGGGTGGTTAGAAGATTTTGTCTTGGAAGTTGCAGATTTTGTATGGGATTTATATTACTATTATTTCTGTCATTACAACAAGATACTTTTTTGTATTTATCATGAACTTGTAGAATTTTGATGTTGTGGAGAATTTCTTGCAGAACAGAGCGATGTTTTTAATACGGAGTTATGACTTCTTTATTTGTCATAGTGTTGTTCGGAGCTGTTAGTGTTGCACGGGTTAGTGTGAGTAGTGTTTCATGTGGTTGTAACGCCAGTGTTGTCGCTATGGTTGTTGATGGTTGTTGGCGTATATCCTATAGCAAATTAACTCTGTTGTGATTTTTTGTTCAAATAAGATTTATCACTTACTGTTTTATCTTCAAGATTACCATTCATACCAGCCAGTGAACTGCCATGTCAATCAAAACTTTAAATCAGCATCAAATCAATGAAATCGATATCAAGAATCCGATAAGACCAAATTGACCAGATCAAATCTAATCTTAAGAAAATCAAGCAAACCCATGAAATCCAGCTGAACGAAGCATATCCAGCCACACGCATAGAGGCCACTAAAGCAAGCAGCAAAAAGGAAAAATGAACCTCGTCGTTATTTGGGTGAGAGAAGGTCCAATATTGTCGAGCGGGGGATTTCCACACTAATGGGATATCTACATAAAGGCAATATGTGAGAGAGAAAGAGAGAAAGAGAGAGAGAGAGAGGGAGAGAGACAGATAGAGAGAGAGAGAGAAAGACAGATAGAGAGAGAGAGACAGAGAGAGAGAGAGAGAGAGGAGAAAAAGAAAAGAGATTAATAACACAGACAAATAACAGAACAGAAAGAGAGAGCAAAGAGAGAAAGAACAGAAAGAGAGAGAGAGAGAGAGAGAGAGAGAGAGAGAGAGAGAGAGAGAGAGAGAGAGAGAGAGAGAGAGAGAGAGAGAACAACGACAGAGAACATATAGAACAGAGAACAGAGAGAGAGAGAGAGAGAGAGAGAGAACGGAAAGAGAACAAAGAGGAGAGAAGGGGAGACACCCAGACAGACAGAACCAGAACAACGAGGAAAGCAAAAATGGGAAACTGGGAGAAATCAAATCTCTATTTTATTTGTATTGCATGTGTATACCCGTTTTAAACATTCAAGACCACGAACAATTTAAATTTTAACACACACACACACACACACACACACACACACACACAAACACACGTAAACACACGCACACCTGCGGTTATATTAATATATATGTATAGAAGACAATGAACTTCATGTAGTACACTGTGATGAGGATATATAGCGGGGTGGTGCGCGATAATATTGACTGGGTGTTTGTGACGGTAGAGGAACACTTGTTTTGACTGCTAGGTGAGGACGTGACCAGACTCACTGGTCTGGCCCAGCTCTCCCCCTCTCTCCCTGGCCTCAGCTCTTACTGAGATGGAAGTGAAATAGATAGAGGCATACGACAGAGAAATATTTGATGATCTAATGTCCTAGTCAACCATCTTCATACTAGTCAAGGAGGGACTAGTGTTATTAGCATCGCCTGGCAGCGTTTGTGTGACTGTGTGAACACTTAGAAACGCTGAAGTGCACTTATATCACTCGTAGACGCGCGCGCACACACACAGTTGGAATTCGATATGTTCAGACACACGATATGTTCCGAAATGTTAACTCACACACATACACATACATACACACTGGGTTATCAAAGAATCTTCTAACTCATTCTACATGCAGAGATCACATCTAATTCAAATTCAAATGTCGTATTCAAAAATATACATTTATTGTTGGGTAACTTTACACAGATTGACAGTAAATTATAACTGTACATATACATATATATATATATATATATATATATATATATATATATATATATATATATATATATATATATATATATATATATATATATATATATACTGAATACGTAAGCTTTAGGTTTAATGCTAAATTTGTCAGTGATTTCAAAATCATTACAGTCGTCAAATTCAGAATCAGAAACTATGTTTGCAAAACGTATTCGGATCGTTCCACTAACCACTGAACCTAACAGGTGTACATCAGTCTAAATCAAATTTTAACTTTTGGACAGAGCTTTCAACTTACAAGTGATTCATAATGAAAACAAAGTAATTTGTCATTAGAGCAGTAGAGCAGGTATTGCCACAATATATATCACAACATTAGGATGATGAACTAATCTAATATCTATTGTAATCTAATATGATGTAATCATAGACACCAACCACGTACCTGGCAGGTAGCTAAGCAAAGCGCTCTGTAATATTAGTGATATTAATCCAGGTCACACGTGATCTCGAGTCCAGTAATCCGGACTGAGCTCAGAGCAACTAAAGGGAGCTAAGCCTGGCTCGCGTCTCTCTCCTGGCTCCAGATCCCCGTGTACCTTGTCTTCAATCCGTGCTCACTTGTATACATGTTGAGTGTGTATAATTTTATATCTATAAGTAATAATGATACAGATATAAATAAATAATGTGCCGAGAATACTGGGGACAGGTGTTTCTTCGTGTTTTTCCTGCATATGAATGTTAGTGCTAAATAAGATTTACGTATATTGATATGCTTTATATATCTTGTTTCACTCATTTTAGCAGAATTTCGACTTTCAGGTAAAATCATGGAACAATTTTGCTCAGTGATTATAAACGATGTTCACTTTTATTGATTGGATCCATATAAACACATGAATTACTTTATCTTTCGTCGAATTTGATGTAATATCTACGTTACAGATAGAATATTAGTTTGAATTTGTCAAAAAAATGGCATTCGGATTCCACAGCAAATATACAGTAAATATAAAAGTTTTGATCATCTTCTCAGTATTATAAATTAAAACACTACCGTATTAACTAAAACAAATATTATAAATTACAGCATTACCAAGTACTAACAATAACCATGTTTAGCACCCTAATTGACATTATGAAACTGGAAGATCCAGACATCTTCTTCATTAAATTTTTTTTAAGATCTCAGCCAGCATAACATATTAGTACGAGCAGAAAAGACTTTGAAAGAAAAATATACAATATGCCCATGAATTCAACCCCGGGTTCCAAATCCTGGATATTCATAATTATAAAAAAAATGCCGTCACATTTCAGGCAGTCACATACATCACCCTAAGTACTCCTCAGTAGTCACTTCCCCTTTCGAAGCCGCAGAAATTTCTGAAATAAGGGGAATACAAAGAACATATTCCGCACACATGGACATTGTAAGGCACATAAATTATTGGAACAGTCTCGAAGTTCTCAAAATGGATACAAGAGAGATGTCAGTATATGCATGGAGGATACTGAAAGCCAAGTCCCAAATATGTTCAGCAAAATATCAACCTACTGGACGACAAGATTTGATATCAAATATAAAATAGACTCAGTGAAGAGTAGAGGTGCCACACGCACAATTAGAGACACTTGCATGAACATCAGAGGTTCACGGCTCTTCAATCTTCTTCAAACACATACAAGAAATATTGCCACAACAAAATTGAGCGTGTTCGAAAATAATTAGATAAATTCCCGCAGAAATACTGGACCAACCGAGTTGTTATGAATACGGGGTGCCCACTGGCCACTCCAAGAACCAGTCTTGTTGAACAAGTAATCACAAATCAAACCTGGCTCCAGGCAGGGTTGGGGAGAAGAGCTCACAGAACCCACTCCAGGTGTAGGCCAGGAATACTCTTAAGACCATTTTATTTCAATCATTATAACTATAATCAGAGCTACCACTCGCACTTCCATAACCACCATCACCACTAGCACCAAACATCACTACCACTAATACCACCACACAGTTAGTACTAGTTCCAGTACTGGCAGAACCACCACAGCCCCAGAACCGACCTGAGGAAGAGGAAGGAGCCACCAGCAACACAATATCCGGTGTTTACTGGGAATGAGGAAGATGTCGGGGAGACAGAGTAGGAGAAGCCCTCAGGAGCTAGGGACCACTGCGTTATAATGTTCCGGTGCTCAGAAGAGCTGAGAGAGGGGGCAGACCACGACGCACGCTGAGGAAGGGGAGAGACTACAGTCGTGGACAAAATAGGAGGACGAGGGCCTGTCTACAATATCTACAACGCGAAACAGAAGTAGAAGGATGACAACATAAAAGTTTTTTATCTATATCTATAATAGGGAATATGTCTCTGTCCGAGGCTGGAAGCCAGACACTGGGCCTAACCACATTAAACTTTGGTAGGATTAAAGTCAATGGATTAAAGTTATAAATAAATATCGATGGATATGAAATGTGCAACTCAAAATCCATAGAGTTTATTGTCTGTTCAAATTCTTGCATACAATCGCAAATTTGGCTGCAATGTCTAAATAAAGTGTTTAGAATCTCCAGTGTATGCACACCATCCCACATAAATATAACCCCATCATAATGACACAGATATTGCAGCTAAATTAGTATGTACCAATGATGAAGTTGAATTAGACCTAAGTGTCCCCATCTCTGTAATCAAGACTATTTTGTTTCACTCAGGTCTAATAAGAATGAAATTACTCACTCCCAAAGGGCTGAAGGCACCAGTATATAAACCTATGATTTGTTTAGATCCAAAACCTACGTATATAACCATCACAAAACGTTCACCAGCCTGTGCGACACAGTGGTTGTCAGGTTCAGGCTGGGCTACCGTTACCTAACGGAATTAGTTGAGGAAATTGTCGATGCAAACTCAATACAAAATTTTATATGTAGATGGAGGAAGAAAACGTCTTTTATGAGCTGACGCTCGACCGTCAAACACGTAATGGTGAGTACAAGTAGGTGAGTACTTGCACTCCAGCCATCAGTGTTCATGAGAAAGTTTCTACCTATTTTCTGCCTGATGGGTTCCCTCCCTCCCTTCCCATTTATTCTTCTCTCCCCTCTGCTCCTCCCCTCTGCTCTCTTCACTTCCCCACTATTCTCTTTTATTCCTCCCTCTATAACATCAATTATTATATATATATTTTATGTTACATATTTTTGTTTCTCTTATTCGGAAGTTCTATAGACATGTGACACATTATTTGTTGATTATTTTGGTCTTGCTTGTCAGGATATCTCTTGTGACAAACACCAAAATAATCGACAAATACAACAACAATAGAAGACTGGACACTGGCGAGGCATTATACATCAAACAAAGTGAAGTATCAAAAGCGAACTAGCACCAAACTGTATTCTACCAACTACTTCCCAAACACGACGGAACATACAACATACTGCATACATGGAAACATAGGAGATTGGCGTTGCAATGGACTTATTGGGCCATAAGTGAGGTGCTTCTCCTTGACTTCATCCCCGGCTATATATCCTCCATCACAAAAACTTGGAAAAATTCGAACCCTGCTTTTGACAATGTTGACAAGAATCAACGAAACACTTTGAACTTTGGAGAGTTAATTTTTCAATTTCCTTCTCAAGCGAAGTCAAAAATAATAAAAATAGAGAAGATCCATGCTTGAATCCTTTATCGCCTCTCAGTAATATTCAATAACTTATGTTTAGATGAAAGACTGCTAGTATTATTATTAAATAATATATTACATTAAATAATATATATATATATATATATATATATATATATATATATATATATATATATATATATATATATATATATATATATATATACTCAAACCAATGATCAAAATTAATGAGAGCGGAAAGGTTACCAAAGACCGTTTTGCTAGTAATAAAGACGGGTCCGTCACCCCTCCGGAGAAGTATTTTTCCATTGAATTGACAGTGATGGCCCACAGCCCCCAGAGGTGGGTTGCCTTCCGTGTTTAATGTAACCTTGGGAGCCAACCACCCATAAAATGTCTAAATAGCCATCGAAGCATCCATATATATATATATATATATATATATATATATATATATATATATATATATATATATATATATATATATATATATTACATATACATATACATATATATATATATATATATATATATATATATATATATATATATATATATATATATATATATAATTTTAATAGAATGAAAGTGAAGATGGTGAGTTTGGTTGACGTCTTAAGCACACAGTTGAGAGGCAGACAGAGGACGTGCGGCCCTTAACAATTCGCAATTGCGACAGCAATATTTTCTTAATTGAGTAGATTTAAGCATTTGTTTATTGCTAGGTAAGGAATCAATATCTTTTCTTGTTTGCTAGCTATTGGTATATATTGGTATACCAATATTGTATATATTGGTATACATGTCTTTGATCTGATTATAACAATAATATTGTCTAGTTGTGGCATATGTCTTCCCTAAGTGTGGAGTTGGTGCTACATATAACTTTTATAGACATTTCAGAGTCTTATTGGCTTGGTCTTCACTCCAAGTACCAGCATATACTACCAAAGTTTACCTTACTACAAGCAATGTCGCCACCACCAACACTGACGCCACCACCAACACTGTCGCTAACACTAACACTGCAGGCGATGAGTCACAATAACATGGCTTAAGTATGTTCACCAGACCACACACTAGAAGGTGAAGGGACGACGACGTTTCGATCCGTCCTGGAACATTCTCACAATCGACTTAAGAATGTCCAGGACGGACCGAAACGTCGTCGTCCCTTCACCTTCTAGCTGTGGTCTGGTCAACAATACCAACACTGTCGCTACCACTAACAGTATTATCAACACTGTCGCTACCACCAACACCATCACCAAAACTGTCGCTACCACCCCCCATCAACACTGTCACCATCACCACCTCCATCACCATCAGAATTGTGTTAAAGTTGTAGTCAATGTTGCGACATGTGAGCTTCATAATAGAGTGCTCAAATATGTAAGAGTAAAGAGTCTCACCGAAGGCTTCTGTGAGGTCCACCTTACACTTTGTGCTCTTGTATAATGCCCAATAATTATACTCAAATATTTGCGTACATAGAACTGAAAATTTAAATAATGTTAATTGTACTACTAATAATACTATTTATAATATAATTTCCATTACATTATGGTAATAATATTATAAAGAGGCTGAAGAATGCACAAAATATAAAAAAAAGGTCTCAAAAAGGTATTTGAAAATTACTTAAACGATTTGCTCATGAAAATAGCCAATTTATTCCACAACACTCAGAATAAAAATCACTTCCTCTCATTTTCCATTCATTAACAACCGCTCCGGAATGTTCAAAAGAAGTATGAACGATTTAAAGAATTTGTAAAATGAGTGGTAGGAGCAATCATGAGTCGGCAAGTGTTTCAAGACCGTCCTCCTCACATTGGTCAAGACTGTCATCCTTACACTGGTCAAGACTATCATCCTCATACTGGTCAAGACTCCGTTCACTTGCCCCTCATACTTGACACTGGCAGCAGTCTTGGTGTCAGCCTTCATTCTAATTGCTAATTGTTTTTGTTCAAACTATGATTTTTCGTCTGTATTTTGTTATTTGCGGAATGCTTCGCTTTTTACTCCATGATTCGTAGTTAACGGGTGCTTTACCTTCTCTTGCTTCTCTTTCGCGTCTTGCTGGTCGGAGTTCAATCCCCGGCAGTCCAAGTGGTTGGTCACCTTTCCTTCTTCCCGTCATATCCCAAATCCTTACCCCTCACATCCCTTCCAAGTGCTATATAGTCGTAATAGCTTTGTGTTATCACTTGAAAATTACTTTATATTTTGCTATTGCCTCTGTCTCTCTCTCTCTCTCTCTGTCTCTGCAGCTTTTTCATCTTCCTGCTCCACAAAGTTCTATTCCCACAATTTCTACTTTGATTCCGTGATAGCTTCCTTAACTGCTATTAACACAACGACATAAATATCATTTATTATCGAGTTAATATCCCCACTCGGCAAGGAGCGCCCAAAGAGTTCGGAGGCGGGAGTGGAGATGAGAAGGTGGAGGCTGCGAGGCACATTACGGATGTGTAAACCTCTTTATGGCTCTCTCCTTCACTGGGGGATATGATCACTATCCTTAATGAAACATTACCTTAAAAACGTTTCTTACCTGGCAATTACGGTAGGAGGAGGAGGATGGCGAGGAGATGGTGGGAGCTGATGAAGGTGGGGTAGGAGACGGGGTGAAAGGAAAAGGAAGAATGGGGGATAGAAGGATGAGTAGGAGTAGGAGGAGGAGGAAGAAGAAAATCATAAGGAACAGGAGGTTGAAAAAGTGAAACTAAGAGAATCAAAGAGATGACGGCCTCGAAGTTTACCTTCGAGGCCGAAGGTAAACCTCGAAGTGAAAGGGGGGAATACATTTTACCGAATGAGCAACGTTCGTTGGTCTTCTTACGCCTCGTTTAACAATTCCAGGAAACACAGAATTCTAGGTTCCTCGTTAAACAGTTCATTATTGAACATTTTGTTTAATAGCAAATATTATTTATTTCTCTTTGCGGGAATTTTTTAGCATCAGCTATTTTTTTTTAAGGAAAAACAAAAATTCATGGCTTATATGTATATAAATTTCATTGTTAGTGAGAATTGAGTTGACTGCAGCTTGTGGCCATTGTTTGTGTATAATGGAAGTCTGCCGGGAGGAACTCTGGACGGCATTAAGAAAGGCTTGGGAGCCCAGCAGGAGAATATAAAGCACTTGTTGGAATTCGGGTAAACTTTCTACGAGTATTGTTCTTTGGAGATTGGTGTGGTGTGTGTGTGTACTCACCTAATTGTGTTTGTGGGGGTTGAGCTCTGGCTCTTTGGTCCCGCCTCTCAACCGTCAATCAACAGGTGTACAGGTTCTTGAGCCTATTGGGCTCTATCATATCTACAATTGAAACTGTGAATGGAGTCAGCCTTCACCACATCAGTTCCTAATGCATTCCATTTGTCAATCACTCTGACACTAAAAAAGTTCTTTCTAGTATCTCTGTGGCTTATTTAGGCACTCAGTTTCGACCTGTGTCCCCTAGTGCGTGTGCCCCTTGTGTTAAATAGCTTGTCTTTATCTACCCTATCGATTCCCTTGAGAATCTTGAATGTGGTGATCATGTCCCACATGATCACCCCTCCCTCATGTGCGTGTGCGCGCGCGCGCGCGCGTGCGCGTGTGTGTGTGTGTGTGTGTGTGTGTGTGTGTGTGTGTGAGTACTAAATTTGGACCGGCTCTCTAGTCACATCCTCTCAACATTCAATCACCTTTTGAACAAATTCCGGAACTTATTGGGTTCTCCCATATCAGCACATGGCACGGTAAGCGTGTATGGAGTCTGTTTCCACCACCTTAGCACTTGGTGCATTCCATATTTTCACTCTTCTAAAACCAGTAAGTTCTTCCTAATGTCTCTGTTGCTGACATTAAGTACCACACACACGTGCTACTCAGCCTCGACCCGTGTCCCCCTTCTTCAAGCGCCACGTATTCTTCCGACTTATCTTTGCAACTTTGTATGGTTACCAGACGTCTCTTGTCTTAATCTTCCAATGACGCGAGACGTTCCATTCGTTCTTTCCACGTAACTCATACCTCTGAACATTCTCCGCTTGGTTTATTTAGGCCTTGTGGCACATGTATTCCTTAATGACTCTTCATTCAGCTTTATGAGAGCAGTTCATATGTTGGTCAACTTCCCAAACGCTACTTCTTTCAACGTTCAGTTTTTCTTATTATATATATATATATATATATATATATATATATATATATATATATATATATATATATATATATATATATATATATATATATATATATATATATGAGAGGAGTAAAGGGTTGGGGCATCATAATCTCAGAAGTAAACCAGGGCTCAGCTTGCATGCTGACCAACCAGCAAGTATATCTTAGTCATTAACAAAGGTTCAGGAACTAGAGTAAAGTTTCAGAGCACACAGGTTGAGGAGCTGAGTAAACCTCTCTGTGTAATTACCCCTGCGAGTGTTACTAGTGCGTTTGAGCTCTTATATGCGCACACAGTAGTTCATGTGAGCTCGTATATGCGCACACAGTAGTTCATGTGAGCTCTTAAGACCACACACCGGTGTAGTTAACGTTAACTGTTACGACTAAACAAGGTAGTTGCCCGATTTTGTTACGGCTGCTCATTGTAGTTCACTATCAAGTTACAGAGTTCTAATGTTGACACTTGTCTCGTCCTTAGATGCCAGTGACAAGTGCCATATAGATGGCTATACTTAGACTCATTTTGTTACTGTAAATTGAACAGAAGCATCAGTGACAGCTGCTGAATTACTTCATTTGTTACATTAAGGTTTCTGTTTGCAGTTACACATTTTAATGTTAATTAATCCTGTTTTGTTCGTTAGTTTAAAAGTTTCATTTATTGTTGTTTTCCTGTGATGTCATATGGAGTGCTTTTATTTTATCTGTGTCCATCTTAACTTTTTCAATTAATCACTTTTTTTATTTGTTTTGTTTGATTGTTTTGTGTGGTTTTCTCATTTAATTACTTATCTTGCACCACGACCTCGATTGTTAATTACGACCGTGTGTGTGTGTGTGTGTGTGTGTGTGTGTGTGTGTGTGTGTGTGTGTGTGTGTGTGTGTGTGTGTGTGTGTGTGTATTCAAGGGAGCTTGTTTTCCAACCACTTGGGCTGAATGGTAGAGCGACGGTCTCGCTTCATGCAGGTCGGTGTTCAATCCCCGACCGTCCAAGCGGTCGGGCACCATTTCTTTTCCCATGTCCCATCCCAAATCCTTATCCTGGTCCCTTCCAAGTGCTACATAGTCCGCATGCCTCGGCGCTTTCCCCTGATAATTCTCTCCCTCTTGTTTTCTCTCGACAATTCTTGTGTGTCGTCTTGCCTTGTCCTGTACCCCTTCTCCCCCCCTCCTTCACTATCCCTGCACCCCCTCCCCCTCCCCCTCACCGCCCCTGCACCGTGCTCGATGTCTGGTCTCACGGGAGCTGAATTCCGTGAGGTCTACCTTTTATTGCCAGGAATTTGGCATTATTGGAGCATGACAGAAAGATCAAAGTCCAGGTGAATTTCCCCCGCGACTCCACTTTTTCATATATTTCCAGCTTATGAAACACACTGTTCAAAATAAAGATAGTGTTGCAAAAATATTTAGTTGGATATATCTATTATATTGTTGTTTTGATGCATAATAAATCCTTGACATGTTTTATATTGTTTAATTAAATTATGGCTCTATAACAAAATTTCATATAATTATTTGATAGAATAAACAAGACGCTAATAATAATATTGAAAATAATAATAATAATACTATTATTATTATTATTATTATTATTATTATTATTATTATTATTATTAATATTAGCAGGACAAAGACAAAACCTAAAGGTTAGTTTCGACTTATCGAATAAAGATTAAGGAGAAGACTGGGCCACTGAAAACTGCGAAAGGTCACACAACAAAGAAATGTCTGGAATTGCAATGAGTATTTTGTGTCTGTATTTGTTAACAAGAAAAAGCTTGATATTATGCCTGCACTAGAATAAAACCATGTACGTGATGAGGACTATAGTTGGCTAGTTTAGTGGTTACTAAGGAAGTTATTAAGCAAAGAAAAAAAGTAAAGCCCTTCTATCGCCCAGAGCTAGACTAAGTATTTACTAAGACATGTACAGAAAGTAAAGAAGAAATTAGTGAATTTATGAATTGCATATTTAATCAGAGTCTAGGAGACTACTGGAATCCTGAGGGTTGCAAATGTTGCTCCGATTGTATTGAAAAGATAAAAATTACTTACATCGAACTATCGTCCAATTAGCTTAACCTCTATTTAGGAAATTTGCAAGAACTGTTAGTCGCAGAAGCCATTCGGTTACATCTTGTAAACTTAGATTAATAAAGTTTTTACAACATTGTTTTATTATTTTTTCACTCATGTTTATCAATTGTACTCGCAATACTTTCCAGAATATTTCAAGCAGTTGACAGCAAGAAAGAATGTGACAGTTTATATCTCGACTTTAGCAAAGCCTTTGATACTGCTGTCACGTTCACCTGTTAACAAGTTCCGCAGTCCTCTGTTTAAACAACGAAGATAGCAAGTATAGGCACTATGGAGGAGAAGAGGACAGGTAAAACAGTAACCAATACAAATTAAGCTTATTTGCAGTAAGCTATGAACTAAAAGAATACGACAGCTTAGTGTAAAGAAAAAATAACATAAGAACGATCAGGGAATCACGGAATTTACGACTAACCTAAACCTAACAGCAAAACTGGAATGAAACAGCCCCCGGGAAAATATTTAAGTTTTGCTTATAAACAGCTTTTAAAAGAATGATACGTACATTCAAGAGACCCTAAATTTTCCTAGCATTGTTCAGTTTCAACACTCGCTGTCCTAAGTGTCTAACAAACTAGACATGAATACCTGGTCTCTCTCCTCAGCTATGGTAGCGATGGTGTCTAGGAGATGACCGAATAATCTGGAAGTTTCTACTATTTTCTCCATAGAAACCTTCCGTCTCTGTGAATCATCATTGTAACCAGTTCACTGAATACTACTTAAATAAAAATTTCCATAATAACTAATTTAATATCCTACATTATATATATATATTATATATATATATATATATATATATATATATATATATATATATATATATATATATATATATATATATATATATATATATATATATATACACACTAAACTGGATATGCAGCTGTGCCCGGGTGTCTCTGCCTCCTTCTCCCCTTCCCCTCTCTCATCTCTTTCCTTATCCTCTTCTCTCTCTCTCCCCCCATCTTCCTAGTACTAGCTACGCCACCCTCCATCCTGACTAACATTTAGTACGATAGACGAATCTCAGTTAAAATGGAATTTTGTTATTTAGCTAGGTGGGAAATTAGTGGAATGTGATATTTAATGTAAAGTATCCCGACAATCCTATGTACTGCCCGTAACCCAAACCATCTACCCTGCAAAGTTTCGTTAGGCTACCCACTAGCATCTGGACTCATGAAAAAAAAGGAAAGTCTCTTTCTCTTTCCCTCATTATATATAACAATAAATCTATATAAAAAAATTGCACAAATATTATGAAATTTAGAGAGAAGTAGCAATAGGAGAAGAAGGATAGGAAAGAGAATGAGATAGAGGAAAAGGATGACGAGGAGTTGGAGAAGGAAGGAAGATGGCAAAAGTTGAATTACAATTTTTAATCAAAACTTCCCAGTGCCGCAAAACAAGACACTTCGGTAAAAAACTTTTTCTTGTATTTCAGATGAGCTTTGTATGTGATGGGCGTGGGGTGGCGGCCAGCGGAGAGCGGTGGTCATCGCGGGTGTGTGTGGGCGTGGGTGTGGCTGCTGGCGTGGGCGGCCGTGTGGTTGGGGCGGGCTGAGGAATGCGACATGGGAGAACTTCGCTGCCATGACACAAGCTGTGTCGCCGCCGACCAATACTGCGACGGAGAGCCAGACTGCGCCAACAACGAGGACGAGCCCAAACACTGCTCGCGTGAGTATCTGGACCTACCACTGCTACAAGGTCCCACTGAATCACTCACGAGTCAGACTTGCAACATATCTTGTGGTCTCTACTGCCAGACTATTCCTGGCTACTGTATACAGTGACTACTTCATGGCTAACGCCCTAGTTCACTTCTGGTTCTTACCAGCTTGGCGGACTGGTTATCGTACTGGCCTGGCATACAAGGATCCCAAGTCCAGTTCCCTCTGAGGCTACACTGTTGCTTCCAAATAGGTGACAGTTTCAGTAGTAAAACTTGATTCCCACCAGTTTATAGGACAAACTCAACTGGTTCACTAATATTACACACTAGTGGGAGATATACTAAAAGGTCTCTCTCGGTCCGCTTTGAGTACGCAACTTGCCTATCCTGGGTTCCTACCTATCTTCTACCTAGGTAGCACCAGGTTCCTACCCGACCATATACCTGGCTGAATATTCTTGGTTCGGTGCCTGACCGGCGACTATCATAATACCGCACTCTAGGTAGCAGTCACTCACAGAGTACATGCATGTTGCCTTGAAGCAGCCTTCTAGTTTAGTTAAACCTGGATTAGTTTAGTTACCATGTAGCCGGTACCTGGCCGCTAGGTGCTTTAAATTTTACACAGGTTGGAACAAGAACAGACGAGTTCTGACTCGTGTTGTTTCCATCAGATTGCCTTGTGGATACAGCCCCAGGTATCCGACTCTTGAGTACTTAAACTCACCAACTCGTTTCTCACCGTGACACACAAACATCAGCTCGCAGTGGAGGTGATTGTACACCAAAATCCGCGTAGGGTCGTAATAGTGTGAGCGTACTGTCACCACTGGCGTTCTCCCAACCTCACCAAATAACCAATACGCAACATAAATGGTCCATTGCCATTTAAAGCTCTTCCATATAAATGAATTTCCAAAATCTGTCCGGTCATAGGGGGGATATTCTCTCTCCTGAGCCGCCGTTGACGGGAAATATTATCGGAAAACCTATCCACTAGATCGGATACGCCCTGTGTTATATATATTTTTTCGGATAGAGCAAGGTTTGACATGATCGGTGCAGCCAGGAGGGGAAGGTTTATTGATTTAGGCGGGTTGGTGCACACGGTGTTGTGTGGGGGTGTACACTACTAGCTGTTGGTGCACATGGTGTTGTGTGTTGGGGTGTACACTCCTAGCTGTTGGTGCACACGGTGTTGTGTGGGGGTGTACACTCCTAGCTGTTGGTGCACATGGTGTTGTGTGTTGGGGTGTACACTCCTAGCTGTTGGTGCACACGGTGTTGTGTGGGGGTGTACACTCCTAGCTGTTGGTGCACACGGTGTTGTGTGTGGGGGTGTACACTCCTAGCTGTTGGTGCACACGGTGTTGTGTGTGGGGGTGTACACTCCTAGCTGTTGGTGCACACGGTGTTGTGTGTGGAGGTGTACACTCCTAGCTGTTGGTGCACACGGTGTTGTGTGGGGGTGTACACTCCTAGCTGTTGGTGCACTTGTAGATCATGCCACATCCTTACCGCTCGTAAATCATTTCACACTTCCTGAATGCACTCCTACCCACGAAACAAATAGCTTCATATGGCAGGTGTGGGTGTGTAGCTGCCTCAACCTGCGGCCTTCCCTGCTATAGGTGTCTAGATTGAGCAGTTCCTCCCTGTGTGCCCATTAAATCCCCTGAGACCCCAATGTCTCAATCATGTCGCCCCTCTTTCTCTCACTTCTCCCAGTTTTGAGGGATCGAGTTCTCTCAGCCATGTCTAACAGGTCAACCATCTCAGTTCTAGGAGAAATTATTTAGGAAATCTCTGCATATAGTTTAGTATCCTTTAATGCGTCTTCAGGTGAAGGTTATCTGCCGTGGCTGCATATTCAAGCACCGGTATAACTCACAAACTGCCTGCTACAACAGCCCCGGCATCCTCCTCCCAGTGTTCTGATTCTTATAGAGAATTTCTTATAGAGAATTTCGCAGCAGCAACACTGAGACGACATGATCGCACGACATGCGCGCCATTATCTTTTACCCCTTAAAGCTCTTGGAAGTTTGAACCAAAAAAAGTAATGTTTTGTATATGTTCGTTAAGTACAGGGGCGTAAGGTTTACCGGACTGGGGAGGGAAGGACGGAAAGAGAGAGAGAGAGAGAGAGAGAGAGAGAGAGAGAGAGAGAGAGAGAGAGAGAGAGAGAGAGAGAGAGAGAGAGAGAGAGAGAGAGAGAGAGAGAGAGGTGAAGGATAGAGAAGTGCTGGATAAAGAAGAGAAGGTAGGTGAAAGAGAGAGTAGGGGCTGCAGAATAGCGGCCAGAGGTGGGTTTAAGGAGAAGGAAAAGGGGGGAGAGGTTCATGGAAGGGGAGTGAGATGGGGTGCAGGAAAAGGGAGTGGGATGAGGTGCAGACGAGGAAAAAGGGAGAAGAGGGGGAAAGAAAAGGATCGTTGTTAAGAGTAGGAGACATCCATTTACTCTCAAAGAGAAAACAAACGAAATTCGATGACAACAGAATGAGATATTTAATTGAAATTTCGTCCGAGCATCACTATTCTACATTCAATTAAGAATTTAAACAGAACAAACAGCTGCCAGTAAATTGTCGGGAGGATGGCCAGGCAAAGTGACGAGTTAAAAGAAGTGCTTCATACATATCTCTTGATTGATGCTTACATAATGAGCCACAATGGATTTGTAATACATTTATATACATACATATACATAGATTATATATATATGAATATATATATATAGCATATTCATCCGTGCCTCTGCATCTCCTATCCCTTTAATATCACTGTAGCATGGTGGTGGTGGTGGGGCTTGGGAGCAGTGCTCACCACACATATAAACGCTCACGGCGGACTGACAAGATAGTAATCCAATTCGAGGCTTGCCGCACCTACAACCTCTCCTCTGATTACACAATCGAGTTACATCGTTAGTTTTTTAATCTTTTTTTCCCCGCGATGGCTGGTGAGAGCGAGGGCGGCTCGGAGCGGAGACCGCGGGGAAAAGTTATTATAAGTTTAGCGAATGCTTCCAAGAACTAATTATGTAACTTGGGTGCGGTTTTAGCTATCAATCCACGAGGCTGTAGAGGCTATGTGCTCCACGAGGCTGTAGAGGCTATGTGCTCAACGAGGCTGTAGAGGCTATGTGCTCCATGAGGCTGTAGAGGCTATGTGCTCCACGAGGCTGTAGAGGCTATGTGCTCCACGAGGCTGTAGAGGCTATGTACTCCACGAGGCTGTAGAGGCTATGTGCTCCATGAGGCCGTTGTGGTCCGGTGGTTTGGTTAGGACCTCGATGCTAGCTTAAAATATATACATATGAACAGGCTTCCTGCCCCCAACTAAACGAATTCATGCAGAAAACGTCAGCAAGAAAAATAACAAAAAAGTGCAACAGGAACAAACAGCAAAAAGACCAACAACAAAAGCTGCAGCAGGAACAAACAGCAAAAAGACCAACAACAAAAGCTGCAGCAGGAACAAACAGCAAAAAGACCAACAACAAAAGCTGCAGCAGGAGCAGCAACAAGACCAACAACAAAAGCTGCAGCAGGAGCAGCAACAAGACCAACAACAAAAGCTGCAGCAGGAGCAGCAACAAGACCAACAACAAAAGCTGCAGCAGGAGCAGCAACAAGACCAACAACAAAAGCTGCAGCAGGAGCAGCAACAAGACCAAAAAACAAAAGCTGCAGCAGGAGCAGCAACAAGACCAACAAAAAAAAACAGTAATATCAACAACAGCAATAATAATGTATGCACCTCCAAAATGAGTTTTGATATTGGAGTTCAACATTAAAGATTTTTCGGTAATACTTTCATCAAAAATGCCCTTATTAATGCACATTCCTCTCTATAGGCCGTGAGAGAACCAGTCATTCTGAAAAACTAATTAAACTGTCAAACTATCAACCTGTCAAGCTTGTATGAAAATATTTATATAACTGGATTGTTATAAAATTATTTGTTGACGCGGAAGAGTGAATTTTGAATAGGTTCACAAGTCAAAAATGGAAAGTCGTATCGTAGTTAATCCGTGTGTTTGTTCACTTTCTTAATTAACAAAAACTGGAAGGTCATGTATATGTGAGTACTTGTAAATACACCGTAAAGCTTGTTATAATGGAATCCTTCACTTTGTGTTGTATTCCCGAATCTGGTGCTGGAAACAGGCTTACTGTAGGAGACAGGAGAGGTCATTGGCTTACTGTAGACGATAACACAGGTCACTAGTTCAGCTTCTGTTTCCATCGTGGGTGTAGTCATGTGGTCGTCATGGATTGTCATGGGCGGGCGTCGTAAGTGGGCGTCATGGCGGGCGTCGTAGGTGGGCTTCGTGGGATGATGTGAAGGATGTCCAAGTCATCACCGAGTTCAGTAGGCACGGTAAAGCCGAAGCGGTAAAGCACGGTAAAGCCGAAGCACGGTAAACCGAGTTCTGGTTTACCGTGCTTCGAGGCACGAGTACTCTGGGTTTACTATTACCACAGAAGTATCGCAGCAGCACCGACACAGGAGGGGGGGGGGGTTGTTGTTTTAAGACAACACTCCGGTCGGGTCGTACCTGTCGTGGTTATATGTACTCACCAGCGAACTATAGTACAACGTGTTGTCAACTACCATGCTGTCATAATGCTCGGGTTAAAGGGCCAGATGATGTGAAGACCACGGCTGATCTTCTCTAATTGACTGGCATTAAATTGTCAATTAATGTCAATTAATTGATCTTCTGGCAATTGATCGGAAATTATGTCTATTCCTAGACCCTTTCATCTTTTCCGATTGAAGAATTGATCTCCCTTTCATCATATACTGTTGTACAGGACTTCTCAATCATGGTTCCATTCTCATAACTTTGCATTTTTGAGTTAAAGTCAAGTTCTGTAGTCATTTTTCCGACCAGCTTTGGAGTGAGTCAAGATCTCCTTTGATCTGCAAACAATGATATGATGGAGCCAATTTAGAGTGTCAAATCGTTGACAGAGTAGAAGCAGGATGGGCCCTTGTACCGACCCTTGAGGCAGTCAAATCGTTATCAATCCTCTCACTCTATCAGCTAGTTTCTCTCTTGAGAGGTACTTCAAAAGTGTGTGTGTATATGTGTGTGTGTGTGTGTGAGTGTGTGTGTGTGTGTGTGTGTGTGTGTGTGTGTGTGTGTGTGTGTGTGTGTGCGCGCGCGCGCGTGTGTGTCCCTTTACCCACACGCAGTTGCCAGGATGAGCTTGCAGGGTGGAAAGGTTGCAGACTCGCATCTGCTGGTTGTGTAACGCAGTGACTCTCAACTCGTCTGTTTCATTGTGTAAGTTCTCTAACGTAGGTACTCATAGTACCGTAAAAAGTAGAGTACCAATACGTGTGTACTCAGGTATTGTATTAGCCTCTACCCCTCTCTTCCTATTTCCCGGATTTACTCACTACAATTGTCCTGAAAAAGTTCCTGTCAACATCCCAGTGGGTGTTAAATACGTGTGTGTTAGACAGTGCGAGTGTAGACCCAAACACTGTAGGAATATTTTGGTCTTTAATATCACTAACCAGTAACGAAACTTACCTGACTCCCCTGAAGATTACTGCAAGATAAATCATTTTCTCAGCCTCTACAAAGCGTAATTCATGCATTGGACGACATCTGGCAGAGTGTGGCGGAGGTGCGGCTTTAAGGCATGTCTCGAGTTAAGGGCTCGATAGACTCGACCATTAACTCGCGCACCTCGGTAAAGAGACTGGCATCGTCTTCAGATGTATTCGTCATCACTTTCCTCCCTCCCCCTCTTGCCTTCCTCTCCTGGTCCCTACACCCCATTTCCTACCTCCTTCCTCGACGTGACTCATCTTAATTTTGAAGATATATACTTGTTATTCTTAGATTATGGGATAATTTTGTGCATTTGTTTACACCTAGTAATGTTACTCTCACTCATCCCCACACTCGTGTCTAGCGTGAGTGAGTCAGGCGGGTCTCGCCATGGGACTGCCATGCTACCCGAGAGAAACTGTTGTGCGTGCCGAAGCGCTCCTCTTTCACCCTGTTTCAGGTGTCCTGAATCTCGTCTTATTTCTTCTGCACATGAGTCCAGCCACTCAATCCAAGCTCGTGCCTCCTATACATGATCTCTTTATATATTAACTACTCATCGGAATATGATGAAACTACGACGTTTCGCTCCGTCCAGGACAATTGTTGTGTAATGATTAAGAACCGACCGAAACGTCGTTTTCTGATGTGGGGTTTGGAGGTTTCTTCCTACCTCTTGCTCCCTCTCTTCATCTCCCCTGCTCCCTCCTCCATTCATCAGCGTGGCCCTGCCACCCTCTCCAGCCTCCCCGGGCCACACTCAAGCACCTTGGTACACAACAAGACAGCCCGGTATTGTCTTAGTCTCGAGCCAATAACAGCACCATTCTAGACGGTCATCCTTGTGTCTAACAGGACAACAGAATGATTTACCAGCTCCTTTCTTACCAATGGTACAGTGTTACAGTTCTTATGAAAGAAAAAAACCTCATATGAGCATATATTTCTCTGAGTTGTATTTCGTGAGTTTAGAATTGGTTTGTCAATCCTACATTTATATTATTAATGCATTAACACAAAATACACCACGACCCACTAACACTACACCACGACCCTCTAACAATATGAACATATTGCGTGATTCTTCCACTCTCGAAACATCATCTTGAGAGCTGTTTCTTCTTCATTTTTAAGGGTGAGCGGAAGGTGGAATGGGAAGTAAATTTCGTGGAGGAGTACAGGTGAAGAAAAAGTTATTGAAATAGTGTGAGTTATGTCAGCAGGCGGGCTGGTCGCCTTACTGGCACATATATGTGTGTAGTTACTATTTGTGCCTGCAGAGTCGAGTTATTAGCTTCGAGTGTGTTTTGTAGCTAAGGTAAGCTTGATTTTTTTTTTGCCAGGGTGTTGGGAAGTGTTTGTCTGGTGTTCTCAGGTATTATACCGAATATGAATGCTCATAGATAAATGCTTTCAAGTATTCATATAAATACACTCCTCTACTTGTGTACATATTTGGCTGTTCCTTTTTTGCAGTGTTATATATTTTGTTTTCTGTGGTATTTCTGGTCTGCATTATATCTTTTAATATGGTATTGTGGAGCTTGGTTACCGTCGAGTAGATCTAGCTACACACACAGCATAATTACAAGATGAAATACTCAAAAGAAAACCCCAAATTAAAACAAAATAACCACACAAAGAGGCTCAGCTAAAACGAGTACAAAGCACGTGAGTGTGTACACAGGAGTACTCCAAAAACAATTTTAAACATTCTAACACTCCAAGCATGTTGGCATTTATAAGGCGCTGATGCAGGTTCTCTCAGCACCCGCCCACTCTTGACCTACACACTTTCCTTCTCTCTTCCCTAAAATAAAAAATAAAAACAGTGTGGCAGGCACTGGCAAGCCACACCATACATATTTACAAGCGTATACCACCACATCTCCCACACTCCATTCAACATATCCTTGCTCAAATTTCCAAACATTATGAATTAGACTCATCCCTCAAATTCTGCCCCATTCCCTCGCTCCTGCCTCAAACACATCCCTCACCGCCACCCCCCCCCCAAGACTTATACCACACTCATTCTCCACTCACTCATACTTTACATGCATCTTTCTCATCCTGCCCTCCCCATACTCACCCTACCTCATAACCTACACCCCCATCTTCCCAAACACCTCATGCCTGGTTGTGGTGACACACAAGCCAACCATTAAGGCATCGTGTAAGCCTCCACCTAAGCCAACAAATGGGCAATAAAGCGAGAGAAGCTGCCGCTAATTCCGCAACTTTACCATCAAGACCTGTTTTGTGGTCCATAAAATATCCCGACACCGGACTTTAGACCTGCAAGTCTTAACCAGTCCTAGAGCAATTTTTGTTGTTTAATATCGTTTCCTTAACCTTAGTAAACTATGTTTTAAAATTCTCGAATCCATGCCAGAGAGGCTCAAGTTATTTTTGTATTAGTCTTGAATCAGGGGGTCATAACTACCAGACTATCTGTAATTCATGACTTCAGAAAATGTGAACAACTCTTGGATAGTTATATTACCCAAGTCAGTAACTCTAGTAAATATGAAGACATTTTCAATATCTCTAAATCCTGGAAGACCTTTCAGTCATATCCCATGGAATTCTCATATCTTCAAAGCCTTAGTTCTTGGAAGGCATGGATCCTGCAAGCATTGGCTGATGGAAGTCATATCTCCTGAAAGACTTTTATCCTGTTTAGTCCATTTGTTATGCACTCCATGCCCATCCTGTGGGGGGCAGTGAACCCCATTCCAATCCTGTGTGCGAAAGTGGACCTTATTCCCATCCTGTGGGCGGCGGTGGATCCCATTCCCATTCCTGTGGGTGGCAGAGGACCCCATTCCCATTCCTGTGGGGCGGCAGTGCATCCAATACCAACCCTGTATTGAAAAAGTTACAGAGACACATAATGAGCTCAGGAACTGAACCCCAAAATTCATTTATCCAAATAAGTTACAGTCTTGATAAGCTAGTTACAGTTTTTAGTGAATTATATCAACGATGAGCTTGAGAAAGAAAGTAGTAACTCCAAGGAGTTATAGCTCCGTGATACCACACATCCGAAGCATTATGTCGTCCGATGACTCATAGACCAAAGTCTCTTAATAAGACAACCTCTTAAGTCGTGTCTGAATATATTTGACTCGTTAACTCTCTCAGAGCGACAGTTTCCTCTCCCCATCCCAAACAACAATAACTGCATCTACAGGGAGAAAAGTTAATAAGTCCGTTGAATGACCTGAAAAATGTTTTAGCTCTCCAAGTAGAAAGTCCCAAATCACTAACAATCCTTAGTGTTTGGATTGTTAGTTCTGCACCTTCAAAGAAGAGAACACGACAGGTCCCAGAAACGACAAGCTTCCCCTCAGTACAAAGCGGCCGAACTTACTGTGAAGAATGTCGTGAATCACAAAAGAATTCTGATAATCCTTACCTTTCCTTGTGGCAGAGGATCGGTCTTTGAACGTTTTCAGTGAACATCTCTTATCCACTGAGAAAGAGAGAGAGAGAGAGAGAGAGAGAGAGAGAGAGAGAGAGAGAGAGAGAGAGAGAGAGAGAGAGAGAGAGAGAGAGAGAGAGAGAGAGAGACAGACAGACAGAGACTGACTACCCTAAAGCCTACCATTGGCTGTCTTACGGACCAATAAGGAAGCGACATGAGAGGAGTCATTTACTTTCCCGTGAGAGATAGAAAGACTCGTAAAAGAAAGTTTTAGAAAGTGGGAACTTGAGAGTTTTATTAATGAGGGTAATGCCTCTTGAGGTGCTTGTTGGGTCGTAATCTTCCTGGGAGCTAGGGGGTGGGGGCAGAGAGGAAGATAAAGAGAGAGAGAGAGAGAGACAGACAGACAGAGACAGACAGACAGAGAAGACAGGAAGAGAGAGAGAGAGAAAGAAAGATTTGCTCACAGTGCAATTTAAAACAGAATATCCCTTTAAAGAAAAATAAATTTTAATATGCACCGAGCAATAACAACCATTGCCCTATACACAGGAACTACCAGTCCGCCACCAGCATCGCAAACGATGAATCCTGTAATGAACATGAATGGAAATCACGACCATCAACCATCAAGTAGGACAGAACCATCATCTCAGTTTGTCTGGTGACGGTAGCCTTCGGCCCAGCACCCGTCAGGCAAACACCGCTCCCCACTCTCTCTCTCTCTCTCCTTCCTTCTCCACCCATCTAACTCCTGCTCTCCCCTCTTCTTCTTCTTACCCCTCCTCCTCCTCCTCCTCCTGCCCCTAACAGAAGGCCGCGGTCTCGAGAGAAACCAAATTGAGTAAATAAGGCGGACGTTCTCCTTTAAGCCGAGCTGCTGTACTTTCCCTGAGGATATGCTCTCTCTCTCTCTCTCTCTCTCTCTCTCTCTCTCTCTCTCTCTCTCTCTCTCTCTCTCACTTACTCGAGGAAACAACCTGACGCGCCATCCACAAACAGCTACTCAGCAATCAACAGGTGTTTCCTTACAGCCAGGGATTAGGTTGAAAAAGAATATGCCATATGAAATGCATTTCCATTTCGCTAAAAGCCTTTGACGAAACAGAAACGCCAAGAATCTAAACATTAATAATGCTCACTAGAGGGCGAGCATTTTGTAACTAGCCTTCAGTCAAGTTTTTTTCCTAGTCTTCAATCTAGTCTTAACCAACAATGGAACTTTCTCTCAGTCAAGTCTTTAAATGTAACACTCAACCAAGCCTTAAACCTATCCTTTTACCTTGAACTTAACAGTTTGTGAAGTATCTCTCTGCTTTGTACTTGAACTAGCATTCATTCTGTGTTCATAACAAGTCTTTTTTCGTATAACGACCCACAATTTGTTATTATTTAATATACTGATATGAATACAGATAAATTTGTCTTAGATTGTGAAGATACAGCATCACCTTCTGGCTAGCTCTTCAGGTAGATTTAAAACAGTTAACGTAGCATTAAAGCGCTCAACCTTGCCCTCAAGTGCTCATCTCAGCTGTAGACCTGCCCAAATGGCTTTTGATTGACCAGCAAACTGTTGAAGAGTCAGTATGGCTTTCATGAAGTTATCATGGACTCCGATTGATCATCCTAGTCGTCATGAAATTATTCCATCCACAACGAAGTCTCCTCAGCCACTGATCCCTCAGTGGCTGAGGAGACTTCGTTGCCCTCAAGCGGTCAACCTAGCTCTCAGGCCGTCAATCTAGCTCTCAGGCCGTCAGAATAGCTCTCAGGCCTTCAGCCTAGCTCTCAGGCCGTCAGCCTAGCTCTTAGGCTGTCAGCCTAGCCCTCAAGCAGTAAGTACTCCATGGCCTTGAGCGCATTGCGGTCGTTGTGCAGGACTGTTGTCAAGTGATACAGTGTTGCCTGGACAAGGGTCTGCGACACACTGAAACTAAAGAGAAGACGAAGCTGTCAGAGGCTCAGTGATCCAACCGAGGTGTGATCATTTATTGATCTTGGCTTCAGTCTCCTGGTTGAGGGAGAGGAGGAGAGTTCAAGATTCATCTAAGATATTGAAGAAATATAATGCAGAGTAACGCCACGACAAGACGATGAGTGAGACAGGGAAGACAAGCTTTTCAATGAATATGAAAGGAACGAATATCAGAGTGCAAGGTAAATTAGCGTGCGGAAACAATGGAGACGAAGAGTACTTTTCTGAGCGGCTAGTGAGACAAGGATTCTGTTGACGAAGTCAGTAACATTTGAATAGGCCGAGAGGAAAAGATCTCATATAAGTTCGTGTGTATCCAGAGCAAGTCTTCAAAGGAATCTATATGTACATGTACATGTACATATAGGCTCATGTACCTATATGTGCGTGCATGTATTGTGTACATACATGCGCGTGTACATGTTCCTCAAAAACGGAGGAAATGGCAAATAAATCTTAAAATAAGCGATCAGACACCAAGCTTTTGGGGTTCTGATCGCTTGCCGAGCCGTAAAGCGGCGGTGAGCATCCTGCAAGACAAACACTGAACCTGACGCCTGCACGCCGGAGAAGACTTTGATGCGGTGCTGCGCGAGGCTCAAGGACCTTCCCGGATATTTCTGTAACAAGTTGCCAAAGGGTGTTTACCGTTTCTTTGATAAATTCTCTGCCGTTCCGTGACGGTGTGGATACCCTTCAAGTTTCCAGGTGGCTAATAGTGGCTAATTGCCTCTTTTGGAGCGTCCTTCTGGGCTCAAAATTGGTAGGATGGAGGAATCAGAGCAAGTGTTATTATGACCTAAGGAACCCACACCACACCTGTTGCCCCAGTCAACCAATGGGAATGCAGAGACGGATGGACTTGAAACACCTCATCTTGCCTCACCCAATATGGTTTATTGTATATGTAATGGTAAATAGGCTCATTTATTCATCTGTAGCATGAATAAGCTAACTCATCCCTCTCACGCTTAATCTATAACATCAAGTTAGATTAGAGCGGAGTAACAGTCCCGCTCCTGTGCAAGGTAAGTCCATTAGGGGCTCACCATAGCCCGTGCTACTTGCAACATTTTGTTCCGAGTAGCTGAATCTAAAACAATCACAAGAACAGCAAATTTGTATTCACTATCACTCTGCTTCCGATGTTCTTAAAAAGGCTCATAGAAATGTGTGATATTTATGTGTGCGTGTACGTATAAGTGTGTGTGTGTGTGTGTGTGTGTGTGTGTGTGTGTGTGTGTGTGTGTGTGTGTGTGTGTGTGTGTGTGTGTGTGTGTGTGTGTGTGAGAGTGTGTGTGAGAGTGTGTGTGAGAGAGTACTAAGTGAGAGCCAGACTGCAGGGGAAGGGGTAGGCCCTCTGGTACGTACATCCTGGGAAGAGGGAAGTGAAGAGTGCAACAGGGAGCACCATACTCTGCCACACACTAACACCCAAGTGTAATTTTGTCTGGCGTGGTGGAAGAGAGATTCTCAGTGGCTGAGTGGACGGACGAAGAGGCCTGTGGGAGGAGAGCATGTGCCAGTTGACGGACGTTCCCACCGCCACCCTTCACCCACGGAAGGGAGAGTGTCAATGAGTGGAAATTTTGCTCAATACAATAGGAGGGGAAAATAAACAATGTTGGTGGCGGCAGGATGGAGTGTCAGGGAGATGCAAATGGTATGAGTTCGAAGAGTGAGTTACATGATGTGGTCCCGAGGAGTTTTGCTGATGGGATGCAATCGCCGTGAAGATGGGACAGGATAAAACATGAGAGAGGATGAAGGTAGAATAAGAGGCCAGAGTCTACATAAGATAACTATTGGTGAAATGTGAAGAAGATATACACGTGTGTGAGGCCTTTGATCAAGGCCTAACAGGACCATCGTGGTATATGCCACAACAGGACCATTAAAGTACACTCCAAAACAGAGAACATTAATGAAGTGGCAAGAATACAATACCGCGTGAGGCTGATGCTGCTCATCACATCATTGGACGTGAGAAACTTGAGTTTAATGATCTGAACAAAAGTCTCAACGAGAATATCAAAATGGCAATATAACGTTGGAAGCTACCTGGGAAAATACTTATAAACCTTTACATATTTATAAAATTAATATTTAGTAAAAATAAATAAATATTATGTATATAGAAGAAAATCCCAATGCCAATCTATCAACCCAAGAATCATTTGGAGCAATGCGGTGATTGAACCAGGGACCCGCTAAACACCAGTCGCGTGCCATGAGACCACGACATGCTGAAAGCTATTTAACCTGGGATGCCACTAAGTCCACTAAGGAATTCTCAAAAGACATCGAGTTTAATGTGCCCAACACGTTTTACAAATGACCTGCATGCACTTTGGTGTGGGTTATAGTGTTCTCCACCATATGCTTCTTTTATATACACAAGGAAATCACAATAATGTGATCTATCTATCTCATCAGAGACATTCCACTCATTACTCTGGGTAATGAGTGGAATGCCACACACATGTGAGACACCTGCCACACATGTATGGGGCAGGTGTGGTAAGTCTGGCAGGTTGCGGAACCTCGGGATCACGAACACACCCCCCAGAGTCCCACGAGGAGTCGTCCAGCTGTGGTGTTAATCCCATGAACACATATTAACCTATTACTGCCAAAATTCGATAGATTGAATTTTGTTGACAATAGTAAAGGATATT
Source organism: Procambarus clarkii (assembly GCF_040958095.1). NCBI lineage: Eukaryota > Metazoa > Arthropoda > Malacostraca > Decapoda > Cambaridae > Procambarus > Procambarus clarkii. The sequence continues at coordinate 27,275,540 of NC_091170.1, forward strand.
CTACTAATATGGTACGAAGAAATGTTTTGTTTTGACTTTTTTTTAGAACGATTTTAAAGGTAAAGCCAGAACCAGAATTACAGAAGTGTCTATAGCAATGTGGTTCACTGTATTTGTTTCATTGATGCCAACTCTGATCTGATCATGTTGGGCACGTTCCCCACAGCAATCACAGAGGAAAATTGGGTGAGGCTAGCCCCAAACGTCTGACCTTTATCCTCAAGCAAACAGATGTTCTAATTTATTAATAAATTTAGTAAGTTATAACCAATTTATATGTTATGCATTTTATTCACCTGTTTATATTAAACATTATTGAACATGAATAAACAAAAGTCTTATTAAGACGCAAAAATGAGGAGATATATATGTTCAATTTAGGTTAGGATACTTCCATATATTATTTTTTCATTTTGTATTTGGAAACAGTTCCACGACCTTCTTTTGTGGTTCGCAATCTCTCTCTCTTTCCTCCTTAACCAGCATCATTCCTGTTTTATCCATCTCTCTCTGTCTCTCTCTCACACGGATGTTTTCCAAACACTTTCTTCCCCGACATTCTTCAAGCTACGAATCTCTACGCTTCCAACCCTGCTGGCATGAAACTGTTTTTAATGGAATTCTTCTTCCCGAGTGACTTTTCTGGCTGTTAGTAGTCACTAACAGAAAGGAAATTAAATTTTATCTCCGTAATGCGTTCTGGGACGAAATGAAATGCCAGAATTTAGCGCCCGAAAGGTATTGATCAAGTTGTGGAGGGGGTTGTTAGTGGGAGGGGTTGGGGGGAGGGGGAGAGTGGGATAGAAAGATGGGGGGGAAGGCTGTTACAGAGAACAAACAGAAACGGCTGTTTACCCCTTGTTCTGTCTGCCCACCACTGACCATGTCTGACCATGATCCGCCACTGACCATGTCTGACTATGGTCCGTCACTGACCATGTCTGACTATGGTCCGTCACTGACCATGTTTGACCATGGTCCACCACTGACTATGTCTGACTATGGTCTGCCACTGACCATATCTCAGTCTCTGACTTTCCCTTTCTTGCTTTCTCACTATTTTTATCTCTATCTCCCAATCTGTCGCTGTTTTTCTCTCGTTTTATTTGTATTTCTTTCTCTCTAGTATTTGCAAAACTACAATTGTGACTTAACTTCTCAAAATAAAAAATATCATGAAATTAAATCAACTGATATAAGGCTTTGGCATAATTTTGAATCTTAAGACTCATTAAAATAAATCCCTTTCCTCTTATTGGCTGACTCAGGCGGAGTATTGTGAGTGCCTGACACGTCCTATATTGGACTCAACTATCAAATCTTGACAAGGTTTTGACAGTATCAGAAGGAAATAATAACTTGTAACTGACCACTGAAGCTTTATGTGTGCACTTTGTGGTTCTTTTTATCTTGCACAGCATCAAACGACTTATCAGCAATAGTTGTTAATAGGATGTCCAAGGCTAATTTCTCGTGCTGCATTTCGGCAAGTTTTTACAAATGGTGTATGTCATTACACTCGCTTGACTGTGCAGCTGGAGAGAATGAAAGAGGTGAAAGCCTCTTTTAGACAGATGAAAAACATAATTTACCGACAGACGGCTCTGTCAGTAAATTATGTTTTTCATCAGTCCAAAAGAGGCTTGTAGATTGTTAGTAATGTTCAGCATATAGATAGAACAATAGCTGGACAGTAACGTTGCCTGATATACATTTTCCCCCATGTACTCTCTTTCTCCCTCTCTCTCTCTCACCCGTGCTCTCTACTGTGCTCTCTCTCGCTCCCCCCCCCCCTCAGAAATGCCTGTGTGAGCTGGAGGGGCGATATTAAAACTAGGAGTGAAAGAGGCGCCTGACATTAGGCAATTACCCGAAAGCCTGGGCGTACAGGGGGAGTGTTGGGGAGGGGGAGTGTTGGGGAGGGGGAGGTGTTGGGGAGGGAGAAGTGTTGGGGAGGGGGGAGTGTTGGGGAGGGGGAGGTGTTGGGGAGGGAGAAGTGTTGGGGAGGGAGAAGTGTTGGGGAGGGGGAGTGTTGGGGAGGGGGGAGTGTTGGGGAGGGGGAGGTGTTGGGGAGGAGGAGTGTTGGGTACGGGGAAGTGTTGGGGAGCGGGAGTGTTGGGGAGCGGGAGTGCTGGGGAGCGGGAGTGTTGGGGAGGGGGAGTGTTGGGGGGCGGGAGGGCTGGAAGGGGGTGGGAATGTTCAGGATAGAGGAGGAAACCGGTGGAGGAGCGAGAGTGGGGGAGGGAAGAAGGGGAAAAAGAATGCAGTGGAAGGGGAAGAGGGAGGAGGCCGGGAAGGGGTGATGGAGGGACGAGAGATAAGGCAGGAGAATGGTAAGGATGGCGAGAGGTGAGGAAAAGAAAGAGAGAAAAGAGATCGAGGAGGGGGTGAAGGGAGAGGAGAGACTGGAGAGTTAGAGAGGGAAGGGTGTGCAGGGTGAGGTGAGAGGGTGTGCAGGGTGAGGGGAGGAGGCAGAACAACAAGGCATGAAAAGGAGGTTGAAAGAACTGAACAATGAAAGTGAAGGTGAAGAGGGGAAAATGAGAGAGGAAGGAGTAAGCCGACAGCGAAGATGAGGAGGGTATTCTCCTCACCTTCACACCCTTCCTATACACTGTATATAATATTCCTATTATTGATATTACCTGTCTTTGTTAGAGGTAGAGAACTTCACCTGTCGTTGTTAGGGATAGATAACCTCACCTGTCGTTGTTAGGGGTACAGAACGTTACCCATTGTCTGCCGTATTACACATAGAATAAGGGTGTGTGTGTATACAGGCCGAGGGCTCTCCCACAACATACTCACGGGGGACTCCAACACTGGTAAACGAGGATGAAGTAAAAATCTCGCTCTTTTACAAGAACATTTTTGTAATTAACACCTGTACCTCTTGTTTTGCTTGACTCAGACACTCTTCTCTATCCAGTGTTTGTACTCCCCTTGTGTGTATGTGTGTGTGTACTCACCTAGTAAACCCACCTTGTGTGTGTGTGTATGTGTGTGTGTGTGTGTGTGTGTGTGTGTGTGTGTGTGTGTGTGTGTGTGTACTCACCTAGTATACCCACCTTGTGTGTGTATGTGAGATGGATTTATATCATTGTGCAAGTGTATAATTATGAGTACACTCCATGTATCTACGCATGACCGAGCATGTATGTGTGGCTGTGTTTGTGCGTATGCACAGCGGTTCACTCACCATTACACCACTACGCTCGTATTCATATATGTACGCTTGTCAATACAATTATGGTTATGTACGTTTGTTTGTTCAAACCTTTATGTCAATGCATATTTTTCTCGTCCACACGATCATAAGGGTGTATGCATACCTTCACAGAAGATCATGAGTATGTATGATCAGGCGTACGAGCGTGACTGTGTATGTATACTCGCCCATACTTTAACTCTTCCACACGTTTTAGTACACAATCTCTGATGAAAAATCACTATATATTGAAGTCAAATCTCTGGAGTTCACGAGAAAAAAATGTGAATATTAAATTCTCCAACCGACGAACGCATGAGTGTGTGTATATATATTTTATATTTATATAATATATATTCTCTATTCATATATATCTTCTTCCATACCTAAGAATGGGGGCGGTAGGAGAAGAATATATTAAAGTGATCAGTGAGAATCCACAAGGTCTTCTCTGAATACTCCTTATTTTCTTCTCCGATGAAAAGAGTCCCCACATATATATGGGGACCCTTTTATATATATATATATATATATATATATATATATATACTTATTTATTTTCCATGAAATTTTATTGTTTTTAATATTATCTGAATATTGCTCAGTTATTAGGTACCGTGAATATTAATTTTGCCGCTTGTTAATGCAAAACCTGCAGATTTTTTTTTGTTTTTAAATACGCTGAGTTCGTCCATATAATATTTTGGCTGTATTTAACTAACTAGAATCTGACTGTATGAGTAAAACTTGTTTTTTGTTTTATTGAATAGTGTAAAAGATGTTTTTTCTCACGTGGTAAACTGGATTTTGAGTGTGCGTTTAAGTTTCTAGGTGTATGTGTGTCTTTAAGGTGTGCAGTGTGTCTTGTGTAAAGAGCAGGTGTTGATGATCTCCTCAACACAGCAGCACGTCAGACGCCACATCTGGTACCTTCTCAAGTGTGGAGTGAGAAATTAGAGAGTATAACGTATGAATATTTATGTTACCTCAGGTGTGAGAGCGCGTCTGGGTGTCCACTTTTGGGGGAGGGGGGACACCCGGGACAGCCAGGATTAAGGATAGGGGTTTGGAGAGGGGGGGGGGAGGTGTTATTGAGGAGTGGAAAGAGAGGGAAGAGGAGGGTAGGGAGAGACGTATCGATGGAATGAAGGAGAGACGAGACGGGACAAACGTCCCCAAAGAAGCCTCATTATAGGAAGATCTCCGTAACAGCTCTCATCCAAGCACGCACATTGCAAGGAAACGAGATTAACATTAAGAATAGGGCTGGTGAAACATCTGGAAAGGCAATAGTTTGCATCAAAACGGCAGCAACGGGGTTTCAAATGAGTTAATTATAAGGAGGAGGCGCTAAGGCATAATGACTATAGCACAGGGAATGGATCTGAGGACTTGGTAAGTCCTGAATTTCAAACGCCGACCCTTCAAGTAAATGGGTTCACCTTCTAGGAATATAATTCCAATCAAAGTGCCCGTAGATACAGCAGGAAATGGAGGCATTCGTACTGCGGATACCTGAACAACCCTCGATGGCTTTGACACGGGATCTAATATAGAAACCATCAACCAAGTTGCAGTGGCTTTCCAGAGTTCAGGAACGAGCGACAGACAAGCCTCGACTTTCGCAGGAGTAAACAAAAAGAACAAACAATTCATTCTTTACCTGAATATGTTCCAGAGAGGAACGAAACGTTGTATAAAATAAATCTTTCTATAAGTGAGTTTCTTTACGTAAATTTCGGTAACGGGATTGCTCTTTAATACTAAGAAAATAGTTAAAAGCATAGAAGGTTTTCACAATAAGATCAACAACGATGGCATTGCGAATATTTAACATATCTTTCTATTGATCGGTAATTTTTTACATGTGTATCTATCTATCTATCTATCTACATCAGCATCACTTCATGGATATTAGGTGACACAGGTGCGCGAAGCCTCCCAAGATACTGTGTCGAATCCAATTTTCCTAATCTCATGTCAAGTTTTGAGAGAGAGAGAGAGAGAGAGAGAGAGAGAGAGAGAGAGAGAGAGAGAGAGAGAGAGAGAGAGAGAGAGAGAGAGCGAGTGAGAGAGAGAGAGAGAGCGAGTGAGAGAGAGAGAGAGAGAGAGAGAGAGAGCGAGAGCGAGCAAGCGAGAGAGAGACAGACAGACAGAGAGAGGGAGCGCGGGAGAGAGGCTATAGTCTGGAGCCCATAAGCTGAAGCCATTAGCTTAAAGTCTGAACGAAAAAAAACAAATTAAATATATTTTATGTCTGAGTTATGGCATGCACAATAGGCTTACAATGGAAAACGTCATTTAGTGTAGTGTTCTGTCCCGCCCCCCCCCTCTCCTTTTCTCTGTTCTCTCTCATCCTCTTGTTTTATCCCCGGCTCTAGTCTTGCCACTCTCTATCTCTGTCTTCTTGTTTAGCTGGTGAGATTTTTTAAGAGAAGCCGAACACCAGTTTAGAGGGTCATCCTCCCTCACATCTCACACCCGCCTGACATCTCCGCTTTATACGACTCGTGGTCGCTATAAACTCTGCTTAGGAGCGAGTGTGGCTCTCAGGCAACTGTTTACCGCAGCAGTAAAGAAACTGTGCGTCGCTTGCCTCACGTGACTTGCGTCTCATCCCCATGACGCAAGGCGGTGATCCTGAGTGACGCAAGGTGTTCCTCTGTAGTGACGCAAGGCGTTTCTATCCCATTTTCTCATCGGTCATGATGAGAGAGACAGAGACAGAGACAGAGAGAGCATAGAAGCTATTCCATCATTTGTAGATGATATTGGCAATTTGCATGTTTTGTGTGTTTCCATACATAATGAGGGAGGAAGCCAGGAACAGAATTGCCAGAGCGAGAGTGTCAGAGTTGATATGTAAACGGTTCGCTGGCAGAGTTCCCCAGTGTTGCGCTCCCTAGGTGGGAGTGGGGGCCGCATCTTAAGGCAGGCACACATATATGTTCATGAGCAGAAGGAAGGAGGAGAAGGAGAAAGAGAGGAGCACGCAGGAGGTGGAGAGAGTAGAACGGAAGGAGGAGGAGAAAGAGAGGAACGCGGAGGTGGAGAGAAGAAGATGGATGAGTAGGAGAGAGGAGGAATAAGGAGAGAGGAGGAAGAATTACGGGAAAAGAGAGTAGAAATGGAGGGTTGAGAAATATGTGCGTCTGAGTACTCACCTTTGAGCGTGTATCAGGAAGCGGGGTCTAGCTCTGCATGCCTCGCCTACACACAGCTGATAAGGAGTGTAACAAGAGTTGAGGACCACAGGAAGTGACAGGAAAGCTGCGACAAACTCCAGGAGAGGCCAAACAAATATTTGCTGAAATTCTATCCCAACACATGTAAGACAATAAAGATGAGGAAGGGAGAAAGTAGATCAGACGGTATCTACACCAAAAGTGGAAGGCAATTACAGGATTGTGAAGAGAGTAAGATTGTGTGGGGACGTGGATGGTGCAGTATGTCGTCAACGCTGAGGTACTGTGAACGCCGGAGAAGGCGTGAACGCCTTGGGGTGGCATGGGAATAGACAAGGTGGGCAAACACAGCCTCTTAAAGGGAGAGAAAGCAGGGTGAGAGGACATGAGTGGGAGCTGGAAACTCAAATGAGTTGGAGAATTGAAATACTCGGACCCTGTTTGAGTGGTCAAAGAGCGGAAAGCACGTGTTGACCACTTAAGGCTAGATTCGGCAAAGGAAATGAACGTCCAGGAAAATAAATATTAAACGTAACAAGTTCAAGAAGGCTACTAGGCAGGATATTATTAGCTAGAGCTCACCACCACCACATCCACCATTCCACTGACCACCACCACGCCAACCACCACACCAACCATCACACAAACTACAAGTACTAGGCTCGCCCACCATCTCCACAACCACCAAACGTTCCAACCACCGTCACAATCACCAAGCACACTCCACCCCCCCCCCCCACAACCCCAGGTAACCACCACACCAACCACCACCCCAACCACCACACCAACCACCACACCCCACCCACCACCACCCCAGCTTCCTCAGCACACCGAGGTTAGAGAGGAACACATTTACATAGCAACATGCCCCATTAGGTCCGGCACGAAGCTCTGTCCTTCCCAATGAGATGCAAATCTAGGCTGTGCTTCACTTCAGATTCAGAACCAGGAGTCATCCTGCCTAACATGCCCCTGGAAAAAGGGTCCATCATCTCAAGGATAAATTATTGTGCATTGGAGAGACAGACTGTCAGTATTATTCTGCAGTTACATAGATTGTTTTAAGGATGGAAAAATATATATGTTAGTGAAGATGGTTCATATCATTTTACAAAGGAAAAAGTGACTTCAATGTCTCTTTAATTCTCCATAACCAATCACTAAGGAATTCTCAGCAGGTAAATGAAGGAGTGTTTTTCTTCTGGAAATTAAGACTCCATGACTTGAAGATATACGTATTTATTTTGTATTGTCGCGGATTTATTTTGTATGGCATCTCGAGGATTATGTTAGACTTGGGCGTATTCCATTAACGAAAGTCATCGAATATGTAACAGTATTTGTATAACTGTTGATTTTATTAATAATATTACCGAGAAAAACGGTAGGAGCCATGTGGAAGATTCGAGCCTGCACCCTGGGCACATAGGAGCACCAAGTGTTCAGGTTCGAATCCTCCTCACGGCTCCTACTGATTTTCTCACTGATACATCACTTTAATGTGATTTCTTCGTGCAGTATTATTTTTAAATATAATGTTGCAATTAAAAATATTATCTTTGGTAATAATAATAATAATTATTACAGTAATTATTAATATCATTACAAATATTCCAAGTCTAATGAAGAATTCATCAAATATGTAACATTATTTTTATATTTCTTATTTGGTTCCTATATATGTAAATAAGAAAACAGTCAGGCAGTCTGAGGCTGGTTCTGGTCTCAGGTTGTCAGAGTTTGCTGTTAGGTACATGCTCAGCATGAGCAGGTTAAGGTTGGCATCATTGAAACGAGTGCCACATTACATGGTGCCAAAGCGACCCCAAGGCGAATCTTGCCATTCGCATTCGAGCTCTATTTCTGTTCCACAGTTTTCTTACCATATCGTAAACGTCATGTGCTGACCGCGCCAAAATAAAAAAAAATATCCAATCACGATATTTAAACTTTAATAGTAAAATATTCCAGATCTCCTGTTGATCACCGACCTTCTGTCTCTGACCCTTCACACATTGACTTGGGTACCTCCTTACACCCACCCCTTCCCCCTACCGCATCACACGTCCTGAACATGTCCAGGACCTTCCTCTCTCATATTTATTTATAATATATATATATATTATAAATAATTTATTTATAATATATATATTTATTTATAATATATATATATATATTTATATTTATATATATATATATATATATATATATATATATATATATACAGAGAGAGAGAGAGAGAGAGAGAGAGAGAGAGAGAGAGAGAGAGAGAGAGAGAGAGAGAGAGAGAGAGAGAGAGAGAGAGAAAGAGAGAGAGAGAGTAGAAGGTGGGTTGAAATATACGGTTGTCATAGCGTGGTCACGTAGTATATCGTGGATATCAAAGTTGGCACGGACACTAGTGTGGCGTAAACATTATAGTGTGGCGTAAACACCAGAGTGTGGTATAAAAGCCATTGAATGGCGTAATCATCACGATGTGGCGATAATATGGTAGTGAGGCCTTATCATCGTAAAGTAGAGTGAACACCGTTGTGTACCCCTGGACACCGTAGTGAGGGGTGAAAACAAGAGTAGCAAAGAGGACTTAGAGTGATGTGAACTTCATAGTGTGGCGTGAACTTCACAGTGTGGCGTGAACTTCACAGTGTGGCGTGAACTGCATAGTGTGGCGTGAACTTCACAGTGTGGCGTGAACTGCATAGTGTGGCGTGAACTGCATAGTGTGGCGTGAACAAACTACAAGAGAAGATGGCTCATAAGGTGTGTCCTGTGGGCAGACTAGCTCCTCCCGTATATATTACCCGGGGGTCGAAGAAGGTAAACTTGGCAGCAAGTATCTCCACCTGAGGCCCCAACTTTGCTGCAGGTGCTGCTGGGGAAGGCAGGGGTGGAGGGAGAGAAGTTAAGGCAGGTTAGGAAAGATGGCGAAAAGCGGAGGGGGAAAAGGAAACGTAGGTGGAAGGAATATATAACGAGAAGAAGAACTTGGAAGATAAAGGAGATAGATAAAATATATGAAACAAAAATGGCTTTCAGGGGAATAAACTAAAAGAAAATATGAGTTAAAATGATTACAAGCGGGAAAAGAACTAATTATATGTAAAGAAAAGACAAAATGTGTCTTATTTAAAAAGATAAACGGGACGGTTAGGGAGGAAAAGAACTCGGTAGACGATGGAGAACGAATTACGTGTCTGTGACGACAGGATGTGACGGTGGTGTGACGGTGCACATATGGCACACATCTTCAACAACACACTATGTCCTCACGTGCGTGACAATTATGGTGGTACAACAAGGTTCAAACCAGGATTCCAATTGAGTCGAGATCAAATCCTTCGGTGCAGGAGTTCCTCGGATGCTGTTGCACGCACCTGTTGCTGTGGGAGTACTGTTACTGCACTCTTCTCTTTCTATACCTTCTGCTTTATATTTCTGTGCCAACAACTAACTTAGCACGAAACTTCTACCCACCACCATTTGAACACCGCCGGAACACCGCTGGCCCACCACTGGAACACCGCTGGCCCACCGCCGGCCCACCTCTGGCCCACCGCCGGCCCACCGTCGGCCTTTCAGCTTCCCAATTAGTGGGGAACATGGAGTCTATTAATGTTTTTATTCATGGGATCTATATATATATATATATACAACACGAGCACCACAGAACACACAAAACATATAGTCTACTGCAGGGGACAGACCCGACGGGGACCCGCAGATGATATTTGTGTCCAAGCAGAGCAAAGCAGGAGATGCAGAGCCACAGTGGCCATTATAGATTACATGTTCTATTAAAAATCTCACTGACTTATTGCTGGACGCAACTGACTCATTGACTTGTGGGTGGTGCTAATGACTCACTGGCTTACGGAGGCTCATTAGTGTATTGTGTAGTTTGTTACTGAATTGTGATATACCGTTTCCCTAGCAAGTGTCCAACATTTATGAGAACGCTGTAGAAAATAAATTCTTCAATAATTACTAACTTTTTTTACCGTGAATTTTGGCAACTTGATTGCTCTTCTTATACTGATGCTAATAAAAGCAAAGAAAGCTTACACTGTAAGATCAACAACGACAGCAAAACGATCATATTTAACATAAATATTTATATATAAGTAGATATATTGTGCGTGTGTGTGTGTGTGTGTGTCTTTTTCTTCGTCCTATCGCCCTTATCCAGAAGCAATATACCCTAAGCAACACAGCATATCTTTTAAGGTGATCCTCGCCCACTTCACCTGTGCCACGTACCTCGCCACGATCAAAACTGGGAAATAGGGAAAAGTAGCTATATATAGGCGGGGAAGGTGACTGACAGGAGAGATGGCCAGGCTCCTAGGATAAATGGCCAGGCTTCTAGGAGAGATGGCCAGGCAGGAGAAATGGCCAGGCAAGAGAGATGGCCAGGCAAGAGAGATGGCCAGGCAGGAGAGATGGCCAGGCAGGAGAGATGGCCAGGCAAGGGATAGTGGTGACTGTGGTGTACAAGCATCAAGGCTGAAAGGTAAAGTTGATAGACCAAGACCCGGCTCCCACCTGGCCTCAGGGTCCGCTCCGAACAAATCAAATAATTATAATTCTGTCCGGGACTGGGGACTCTGGCAAGAAAAAGAACAAATTATGAGTTTAATAAGATTTAGTAACTCTGCTACACAGAGTTACTAAATTGAAACAAACTTGGTTGTATCCGTGATACTCCACCGTCCACTGCCAATATTAACCACCAATTTCGTCAGAAAGAATAATGGGTCTCTACACAAGTAGAAATTATTGTAAAAACAAAACCGCGCAGCAAAATTCAGAACTGTAATGAGAGGTTGAGAGTTATGCTCCTGGCCTCACTCCGTCCAGGATGTTACAACAATACCCATTACCTCTCCAGTCTGAGTCGTGATTAAGTCATCTGTGTTCTGAGTAATTTAATGTTTGAGCACAGTAATCAAGTCAATGGCAACAGTAATCAAGCCACTGGTCACTAATCTAGTCACTGTTCCCAGTAAACAAGACTCTGCTGACAGCAAACAAGTCACTGCTCACAGTAATCACGGTCCACTGGATAAACGAGCCACTTGCTCCATACGACAATCAAAAGAAATACACAATAAAGAATAAATTTAATTACTGGCGTGTTTGATAAGCGATTTATTGCACTCCGGACTATGACATTTATTTCCATATAACTCTAATCAATTGATCTCTACATTGGCTGTTTCGTCTAAGTTATCCTTAATTTATTGAATATTATTAGGTTAATGTAGTGTGATAAATGACAACAGATATCCTTGATTACCACGACAATGTAATCCAATACCTCATGTGTTGCTTTTACACAATGACTCTACTCGCGAGACAAATATAATGACGCAATGTTGCTATCCTTTTGGTCTAGCCTCCACATCAGAGGATGCTGAAAACTTATGTGTCCTCTATGAACCTCAATTAATATTGATCATTTATAAACTTAACCAACAGGTATTGCTAAAGCTTTGTCATGACTCGGGTGTGAGAACAAGGGTCACTCGAGTCTCTGAAGCTTACAGAGTAATAGGAGACTTTTGGTGTTTTCTCCAACGTGTCCCGAAACAGAAGAAAAACAAAAATCAAAACTATGAGTCTTCTCGAGCGCTAGTAATAACCACTACTCATGGGAGTTACCTAGAATAGCCGCACAGTTATCAGGAGAAAGTCTTTGCCAGGCTATGAGCCTCATCTCACCTCCCGAGAGGCGAACCCTGGGCTCTTCTTGGGTACGTCCATCAGAACCCCCTCTTCCCATGACACCGTGCCCGATGTTGATGCCTATTTGCAGTTGATATGTCAAACTCCAACTGAAACCTTATATACCTTTATCCCCCACGTCCATTTGGGCCAGAAAATATATGAAATTCTCTTATATCCGCTCCTAGCTACCCAAGCCTGCTACATGAAACATGAGGCAGACCAAATGCAGGTATATTTGTTGACTAACTCAGGGAGGTGGATTTTATGGGGGACTCGTACGCCATCAGGATATTGGTTTTAAAAGATTATATATTAAATTCAGAGATCAGCCCGGTGCCATGGGCGGTCTAGTCCAGAAGCCAGTTACGGGTGGCTGGTTTCAGAGACCAGCTACGGGCGGATGGGTTCACAGACCATAACTGTGCCATGACGGTCAGGTTATGAAACCAGATACGAGCTGTTGGGTTCAGAGACCAATTGTGGGCGGCCTGATTCAGAGAGCAGCTGTGGGCGGCCTGATTCAGAGAGCAGCTGTGGGCGTTCTGATTCAGAGAGCAGCTGTGGGCGGTCTGATTCAGAGAGCAGCTGCGGGCGGTCTGATTCAGAGAGCAGCTGTGGGCGGCCGGATTTAGAGAGCAGCTGTGGGCGGCCGGATTCAGAGAGCAGCTGTTAGCGGGCGGATTTAGAGACCGGCTCTCCTGCGGGCGTCAAGGTTTAATGGTTTTAATTTACGGCAGATTCTTTACCAAAAATTTATAATTCAGATTTTTTTTTATCTTTTGAATGCAGTTCGAAATTAGTTTGTGTATTTTTTATGGTGGATTAAGTTTTTTTAAACAGAATTTTGTAGTTGTTTTCCTCTGAAGTTGTGTGCGTGTGTGTGTGTGTGTGTGTGTATGTGTGTATGTGTGTGTGTGTGTGTGTGTGTGTGTGTATACTCCCGTAGTTGTACTCACCTAGTTGTGCTTGCGGGGATTGAGCTTTGGCTCTTTGGTCCCACCTCTGAACTGTCAATTTACTGATGTACAGATTCTTTAGCCTACCGGGCTCTATCAAATCTACATTTGAAACTGTGTATAGAATCTTCCTCCGCCACATTACTGCTTAATGCATTCCATTTGTTAACTACTCTGGTACTGAAAAAATTCTTTCTAATGTCTCATTTGGGTACTAAGTTTTCACCCACTAAGTGTCCCCTTGTTCGTGTTCCTCCCGTGTTAAATAGTTTGTCTTTGTCCACTCTGTCAATTCCCCACTGTGTGTGTAAGAGTGAGTATGTGTGTACTCACCTAGTTGTGTTTGCGGGGGTTGAGCTCTGGCTCTTTCGGCCCGCCTCTCAACTGTCAATCAACTGTTTACTAACTACTTTTTCTTTTTTTACCACATCACACACACACCCCAGGAAGCAGCCCGTGACAGCTGACTAACTCCCAGGTACCTATTTACTGCTAGGTAACAGGGGCACTTAGCGTGAAAGAAACTTTGCCCATTTGTTTCTGCCTCGTGCGGGAATCGAACCCGCGCCACAGAATTACGAGTCCTGCGCGCTATCCACCAGGCTACGAGGCCCGAGGTGTGTGCGTGTGTGTGTGTGTGTACGTGCGCGCGCGCACACACATACATACACACACATACATCCACATCCAATGCATTAGGAAGTGATGTAGTGGAGGCCGACCCCATACACGGTTTCAAATGTAGATATGATAGAGCCCAGTAGGCTCAGGAATCTATTCATCAGTTGATTGACAGTTGAGAGGCGGGACCAAAGAGCCAGAGCTCAACCCCCGCAAGTACAAATAGGTGAGTACAAATAGGCGAGTGCACACACACATACAAAATACAACTCAGTGCCCTGGTTTCCTGAACACGGGAAGGCCATCTCTCTTTACAACATTATTACAGAATCCTTTGGTATATGTATGCGCATATTTTACCAGTGGGGACTCACACCAAGCTCAGAGATCCCAAGACCCACGGGAACTCGCACCACGACCAGATTCCTCAAGACCCATGGGGACTCACACCACGACCAGAGACCCCAAAACCCATGGGTACTCGCACCACGACCAGATTCCCCAAGACTCATGGGTACTCGCACCACGACCAGATTCCTCAAGACCCATGGGGACTCACACCACGACCAGAGACCCCAAAACCCATGGGTACTCGCACCACGACCAGATTCCCCAAGACTCATGGGTACTCGCACCACGACCAGATTCCCCAAGACCCACGGGGACTCGTACCACAACCAGAGACCCCGAAACCCATGGGGACTCGCACCAGACCAAAGGCTCCAAGGCTCACGCGGACTCAAGACCCAATATGCTGGACTCAGCTGCTCGTCATTCCTGACCGTCAACACTCCTGCTTTGTTGGGAGGGGATTGATTTTTCGCGTGTTTCGGTAAGGAGGAAAGAAAATATGGAGAAAGAAAGAGAGAGAGAGAGAGAGAGAGAGAGAGAGAGAGAGAGAGAGAGAGAGAGAGGGAGAGAGAGAGAGAGAGAGAGAGAGAGAGAGAGAGAGAGAGAGAGAGAGAGAGAGAGAGAGAGAGAGAGAGAGAGAGAGAGAATGGGTGGGAGGTTTTGTTAACTCAGTGTGTGACCTGTTTTGTTAGCAAAGAGATTCAGACACTCAGAGTTATCTCCGAGTGTTTGACATCTCTGTTTTATGTTTACCTTTCTCCTATTTTCGTTTTCAATTATTCATCCTCTCCAAATTCATTTTTTACGCGAATTCTCTCTCTCTCTCTCTCTCTCTCTCTCTCTCTCTCTCTCTCTCTCTCTCTCTCTCTCTCTCTCTCTCTCTCTCTCTTACTCTATGCCTTCCATCTCCAGCCTCCCCTCCTCCTCCTCCTCCTCCCATTCTCCCCTTCCCCCCTCCTCCCATTCCCTCCCTTTCTCCCCCTACCACCTTCCTCGTCTTCTGACATTACCCACTCCCTTCCTTTCACCTCTTTACCCCTCTATTCCTCTACTTCTTCTTTCTGTGTCCGTCTCCTCTATACCGGCCGAGGTTACATGTATCCGCAAGGTTAGGTAATTAACAGGGAAATGTACCCACAAGTAGCTTCTAAGATGTCCGGCAGTTGCTTCTACAATGGAAATGTTACTCTGCTCTCTCCTGGCTGACTAATCCCACGAGCACCCTCATGACATTATGCTGCTAGTGTCATGGGCTCTCATTAGAGACCAAACAAGCTATAGGCTTTAGTTCAGTAATGAGGGGATAGACTTGGTGCACTTGGCCTGTGCCCCGAGGGTGCATAGAGGTAGCTTCCAGACACTTGTATACGTACAAATGCTCTATAATGTGCCCCTTGAAGTCAGCCGTTATTAATAATTATTATATAAATTATATCTAAAAATACAAAAAGCAAAAGTTTATATAATTAATATTAGATTTACGAAGCAAATATATGAGTAATTAAAATGAAGTAATAAATAAATTTCAGCTCTTGGATACCTGCCTTTGATGTTAAATAGACTAATGTTCAGTTTCCTGAACCCTCTTGTTTTCTGTCATAATATACACGTTTAAGTCCGTATGTGAAACCTACCTAAACTATTCTTAAATAGTTCATTCCATTTATGTATTACTGACACCAAGCAACTCTTTCCAAATTTTCACTACTACAGAGCCAGAGCCCACTACCACAGAGCCAGAGCCCACTACTACAGAGCCAAAGCCCACTAGCACAGAGCGGGTCTCAAGGTGGAATGTTGAGACTTAAGTAGGCGAGAATATCGCTACACGAACAATACAATGAATTTGCAATCTAATTAAAATTTTTGTGCATAAGCAAAGTAACATTTAAACGAACTCTTGTGGCTGACAATTCTATGTATATTGTAATAACATAATCATCATTAAAAGACACACAATATTCACATTTCATCGATGACATTCTAAATAGTTCTTGTGAATTATGCTTTAACATCTGAACAAGATTACCATCTCATCCATTTCAAAGTGGATGGGTTGTTCCACCAAGCAAACAAACGCTGCAGTGTTCACGCTCTCTTCCCCGCTGACGTTCATCCCTCACCCTGCTCTCAGTCGTCCAGACCCCTCACCCTGCTCTCAGTCGTCCAGACCCCTCGCCCTGCTCTGAGTCGTCCAGACCCGTCGCCCTGCTCTCAGTCGTCCAGACCCCTCGCCCTGCTCTCAGTCGTCCAGACCCCTCACCCTGCTCTCAGTCGTCCAGACCCCTCGCCCTGCTCTCAGTCGTCCAGACCCCTCGCCCTGCTCTCAGTCGTCCAGACCCCTCGCCCTGCTCTCAGTCGTCCAGACCCATCACCCTGCTCTCAGTCGTCCAGACCCATCACCCTGCTCTCCGTCGATCATAGCAGAACATTTTTAATGACATGGTGGAGGTAAATATTTATGTGTATCAAGTGTTAGGAAGCAAGAAAATTTACACATTTCAGACATTTAAAAGATTTGATTCATAGTCGTGGTGGAATTATGACGCTTAGTCATTTACTCTCACATTCACAAACGCGCACATATAAACAGACAAACGTATACACACACACATACACACACAAACACACACTAGCACGCACACAAAGAGGTTAGAGTGAACAAACACAATAACAGACAAAAGCACGCTCGTCTCTTCATTGTTATGATGTTGCCAGCTAACAAGGGAGTCCCATGTATACAGTTATTGCATATTGTATTAAATTCAACAGAGGAAACGGCATATAGAAAAGGTACTTGAAAATACAAGAGAGAATAAGTTGTATGACACTGTCAAAGTAGTTTGTTGAAGGTTTTCTCTAATTATCTGGTGGGAAATGGAATCATAGAGTGGAAGGAGAGGTGCCTGGAGAAAGAAGGAATGTACAAAGGAAGGAAGGAGAGGAAGAAAGGCAGAAATGAAAGAAGAAAGGAATTAAGGTCTTAGAAAAGTAAGGAGGAAAGGATGAAAGGAAGGCAGGAAAGACAGGACTGAGCAAAGAATGGAGAACGGTTAAAATATAGACACGAAAAGGGAAAAGGTGGAATGACTTATTGGAAAAAAGGTTGGAGGGAGGAGAGGAGGGAGATGTAGAGAGGAAAGGAGGGAGATAAAGACGAGGAAAGTATTACAAAAGAAGTATTGCAGCAGTCAGTACTACAATACTTGCACACCATACGGCACCCTAGCATCCACAGAGACAAGACCTCCGCGGAATACTAATAACAGTCCCTGGCCCAGTCGATGCAACTCTATTTCTGAATAGCACAATTAGAATTAAAGTGCACATTTATCATAGTGTGGATTGCAGGTCGTGTCACATGGCGAGACGGGGAAGACGGGAACTATTGGTTACCGTCCTGGAGCTCAAGGAAGCTTAAACCTCAGGATTGTGTAATTGGTTACATCTCCAAGCCCTGATCTATAGCGAAGGTGTAGCGGTTTGTTGCGCCGGAGCGGAATTCTTGATGGTCCAGGTAGATTAACGACGCCAAAATAAAAGACTAGTTATATATACTAAAGACGCAGTAAGATAAAGATGCAGGAGAAATATAAGGAGAGCGTACCTGCTAACTAAAATGCAGTCCTGCCACTGTGAGAGTGAGGGGATCAGATGGAAAGTATAGGGCGGTGAATAGGTAAAGAAGGAACACCTTTTCTTCCTTCGGCCTGCTACACGCAAGTGGTAGGAGGAGGACCACCATCGCCTCGGCCCGCTACAGACCAGGAGGAGGAGGACCGCCCTCTCCTCGACCCCTACATGCTAGACAGACCTGCAGCTCTGCCGCTGTCCGTAGGGAACGCTCCAGAGGAAAAAATATAAAAATTTTAGAATATTTTTCTTCTTTCCTCTGGCGATTTGGGAACCAGAAATTTTTACACTAGAAATTGGGTAAAGTGGAAACCCGTCTGTGTGTGGGTTGTGATGATGGATTCGTCCTGGTGTTGGGCTGTTTTGGTAGGATAGAAATTTCCGAAGTTTTTGCCTAGATTTTCCTTATTATCTTGCCCCTCTGCGTTCATTAAATTTAAAGGGAGCAATTTTTCAGAATGACGATATAAGAAAATAATTGGAAGATAACATGTAGTATATTAATTTTCGCGTTAGAATTCACCGGCCGCCACGGGGTCTGAGGCTGCTAGACGGCGCTCGTGAACACTTCCTCGCTCATTAAAAATACATTAAACTATACTGAATAAATCCTCGTATTTATTCTTTCTCAATACATTCAAAAGTATAAATGTTCTCTCCTATCACCTTTATTTTCCTCTGTATAATTATGCCACGAATGTGACATAGGTATGGTAAGTGACATAATAACGAATATAATAATGTCAAAATTAGATTTAAAATAAAATTCTGTGGCAGATACAAACGTCTACTGGCGTCATCCATCACTACACTGATAATAAGTGGGGATAAATTATAAAAATAAACAAACATTTCATTCAATTTAACAGAAATAAAGATGCTCGTGGAAATTCTTTATAAACAAACTAAGGATTACGCTCCAGCTGTGGAAATATTCCGGCTGCTTTACCCAACCTTCGCTTAACTGAAGGCATCTCTAAGCCAAGCAGGATCCTCCCAGGAAATAGAATCTGATCCCCTTTTCCTCCTGAGAGGTGGTTTACTGCCGCTTTGAGAGAGAGAGAGAGAGAGAGAGAGACAGAGAGAGAGAGAGAGAGAGAGAGAGAGAGAGAGAGAGAGAGAGAGAGAGAGAGAGAGAGAGAGAGAGAGAGAGAGAGAGAGAGAGAGAGACAAGAGAGAGACAAGAGAGAGAGAGAGTGAGTGTCCCATAGTGTTAGTTTTATATTTTGTAGGGAATTTGACGGTTTATGTTTATTTTTAGGCCAGTTCTGTACACACTATTGCTCTCTATTATGACGGGGAGAGAAGTTTAGTCGGCGGGAAGGAGAAATTTTCTTGATCGGGAGGATAAATTTTTATGATCGAGGATCATTTTTTTCTTGATCGGGATAAATGTTTCTTCATGAGAGATTTTCTTGACGTAGAAAGAGGAGCTTTGTTGACGCGAAGGAGGGGATTTCTTGACGGGGAGAAGATGCTTTCTTGACGGGGAGGTGGAGCTTTTTTGTTAGAAGAGGAAGTATTTTTTTATTGTTAGGAAGGGGCAATTAGTTGTCAAGGTAACAGGGCGGGGCTGCGAAGACGGGAGCTTCATTTTAAGAGGGAAGGATGGTTTGTTGACGGGAGGAATAGAGGTGCATTGATGTGGAGAGGCGAGTGGAGCTGCAGTTTCAGGGGAGAGAAGGGGGGGTGTTAACCTTAATTGGAGGAGGGGATCTGTGCTGCAATAACGGAAGGTAGTAAGGGGTACTACGGTGATGGGGGGGGGTAAGTAAATGAGGCTACGTTAATGGGGAAGGGAAGGAAGGCTACACTGATGGGCAAGCTGAGGCCTGCTGTAACCATTAGCGATATCTATAACCCGGAGCCACAACTGCATTTAATTACAAGTATAAAATTAAATATATTCAACATGTGAATATTAAAAGGTTCTGTTTCAGTTTATTTTGTAATTGTACATTTTTATAACAATTCGGTGTTTTGTATATAAGAATTTATATTAGAACCATTAGATGTAGTACTGAGCGTAATAATACCTGTTAACTAGCAATGTTAACAGAGGTGCATTTTAGTACTTTAACACAGTTACACTGTTATTGGTAGCTGCAAGTTAGAGTAGATTATATTTGGTTAGTTTAGATTTTTTAAATGTTATTCTTATGTTTGTCAGTATCTTATCATAGTGCTGACAATATCCTGCTTACTTGAGCCTCTGGTGTTAGAAGATTAAGTCGACACACAGAAACTCGGGTTTCGTTTGCTTACTGGGATAAAAGTATCCTTTTTTTTCCAGCATCTCGGATGGTCTTCCAGGTCGTCCTGCACTCCCTTTGTAATTCTTGTCTGTTCTCACTCTCTTTATAATATTTTAATCGGCCTTAAGATTTTATATGGACGCATCTGATTCTTAATTTAGGTCATTTACGTAAAATAGAAATATTATTGGTCCTAGAATTCCCCTTATAGTACTCCCCTTGTGTATTTTCTCCATTCTACCGCAACCCTCAATTTCCTTTCAGAGAGGTGCTCTAATGCAATTGAGCACCATCCCCGTTACCCCTACCCGTTTCTCAGCCGTGTATAAAAGTCTCTTTTGTGGAACTGTATCAAATACCTTCTGACAATCCAGGAAGATTTAATCGGCACATCCACCCCTTTCCTCTTTTATTGCTGCGTGTGTTGTTCTGAGCTATTGTCTGTGTCTCAGGGTCTGTCTGTGTGTGTACACTCTCCTAAATGAGATTGTGGGGGTTGAGCTTCGACTCCTTGGTCATTCCTCTCAATTGTCTCAATAATATCTACAGAGCCTACTAAGCTCTATCATACCTATACCTGAAACTGTGTATGGAGTCGGCCTCCATCACATCACTTTCTAGTGCGTTCCATTTATTAACTACTCTGACACTGAAAAAATCTTTCTAACGTCTCTGTGGCTCATCTGGGTACTAAGTTTCCACCATTGTCCCCTTGTTCGTGTTCCACCCGTGCTGAACAGTGTGTCTTTGTCCACCCTGTCAATTTCCCTGAGAATTTTGTAGGTGGTTATTATGTCTCACCTTACTCCTCTATTCTCCAGGGACGTGAGGTGTGTGTCCAGGGACAATGTGTGTGCGCGTGTCTCTTATTTTATTATTCCTGCCGGATCGAACTGTTAGCTCTTTGACCCCGCCTTTCTAACCATCGGTTGTCTAAAATACTGACCACTTTCCTATTTTTTGGTCATATGTACTACATATATTTCTCTAACACACACACGCACACACAATCCTCAGGGGTGCAGCCCGTAGCAGTTGTTGAGCTCCCAGATCCCGCTTTACTGCTAGGGTGAACAGTAGCAGCAAGTAAGACACTCTGCACATATTTGTTTCCCGTCTCGGCAAAATTATGGCAATTTGAACAGCGTCCCGCTAAGGCTAACATGGAACGCTGCATTAAAAAAAACTGTCTGTAACGTGTCTTTAATTAAGTTTTGTGATGGTCAGTGAACGTGGCAGTGTCCAACATAAATTTACATATTGTAGTCCTTCCTCTAGTTATCATACCTTCTTCCCTTGCTGAAGTTTCTGTAGCCTTTTGCACTTTCAGGTCCTACTTTCTTCTCTTATCATTCCTTCATATTTTCTCTTTATAATAACCATTTTATATTCTTTTCTCATTGCTCGGCACCTTCGTACACCTCAGTCACCTTTCTGTGGCATCCTCGCACTTTCTGCCTCCTCAATTGTCACTCATTTTCACCATCTCTACTTCAGCTCTTCTTCCATCTTTATTATTGTTTTAAGTTTAGTTATCCAGAGATATGTAAATATTAAGGAATATTTAGGTAACACTTAACTACATATTACCATATCTACTATTTACAATAATAATTATATACAATAATAATAATTATTATTCTATATTATTGTATTATTTTTATTAGTAGTATTACTTTTCATAATCACTGTAACAACTGTACTTGCACGGAAAGTTTGGAAGCAGGAGGGCGGTGTAGGGTCTTAGAGGAATAGGTTAACAGCCGAAATGAAGAAGAGTTGAAAGGTTTGCCTGAAATCTGCGTCACTTTTTTAAGTTTACAAGGTCCAATGCTTTTAAAACAAGCTTCTGGAGTTGTTTAATTCCCTCTCAGAGTGTCATCAGGGCGGGAATCAAGTCTTAAAAGCTTTTGCAATTATTTCTCTCTCTCGCTTTCTCCTATATTTCTTTTTCTGTGTTTTCCTTCTTTCTCCCTGTCTCTCTCTATCCCTTTCACCCTCTTCCGTTTCTATTCTTGTCCACCTCTACCTTTCCCGGCGTATGTTCTTCATTCTTACCTCTCTTTTCATGTCTGTATACCATTCTCCATTTTCCCCCCCTTCCTTTCTTCCTGTCTCCTTCCTTCTCTCCATCTCTCCTGTGTTTTTCCACACCCGCAAGTTGCCGAACTCATTAATAAGGACCATTTTTCTACCCGACAACACTGCATATTCGTACATATTCTTCCAGTTTTGAAGATATATTTGTATATTAAACATTTATTGCTGACGTTCACCATTGAAATTCATGGAAGGAAAACAGGTTATTGTTGGAGTGCTTACCTTCTCCTCAGTCACGCGCTCTCTCTCTCTCTCGCTCTCTAGCAATTAAGAAAATGGGTTTATTAGGATTGGTGCTAATCTACCCAGTAAAACAACAAGCTAAAAGCTGTTAAACTACATCAGCTAACATGACGTCTAGAAATATATACTTATTGACCTTTTTATTAGTTTTTCTTGAAGAAACAATCGTGTACAGTGATTTAAGACTTGATTTCTGGCATAACTAGATGTTGAGGGGGAAAATGTTGTAGATGTGAGTCAGTCTAGTTATGAATGATCGCAGATGAAGTGATATTCTTGAGAAGGGCACAGCCTGGATGAGACTGTTGATGTCTGAGCGTCGTGTGTTGTGGTGGCCGACTTCTGGTTGTTCACAAAGTTGAGCCAGGTGGGAAAACTGAGAACATTTATACACAACAGTATGTTCAGTGAGAGATCTTTGGCGTTATGGACCATTCCAATCAGAACAAGTCAACGCTAGATATAAGACTTCTCGGACAGTTCTTTACTCTGTCTAGAATTTGCATGATGGGAAGAAGGTCACCTAGGACCGAGGTGCATACTTAAATGAGAGCGACCTTGAACTTCATATAATATTTTTGCAACCGCTACTGTCGAGAAGGTGCAAGATGCACCTAAAGGCGATAAGTTTCTTACCTGCCTTGCTTGTTATGATCGTTGAAGAGCCATTGCAGTCTAGTTATTATCACCTGTGTTTCCTCTGCTGTAAAGGTAACTTGAGATTATATACCCTTGGAAGAATTTCCTGCAAGTAGTTATTAATAAACCTCGTAGTAGCTGATATTTCCTTTCTTGCATATGTAAGGGCTAAATTGAAGTCTTCAGCTCAGGTTGCAGCTTCAGATATCAGGAGTAGCTGATCGCTGCAGACATTCCACGAACAAGATCAAAGGACACTGCCCTGTTGAACACTAACAACAATTGAATAGCTTTTTTATTCAACTTCATCAAGGACAATCCTAAGAGTCAGTTGATGATAATACATTATTAGTTAAAAGATAGAGCTTGAGATACCCAGTATCTGAAACGTGTTCCTTTAACATTCTTCAAAATTTCATAAAATATATTTAAGAAAATGCTGACGATACATAGCCCACAAATTTGAAAATTATGGAATTGACGAAGAATCAGTCCGTCGTGGATCATATTTTTTTTTCTTCCAGGATGGCCCGAAATGTTGCTAGATTTTTGGCTCTAATTTTCAATCCCGCTATTGTGATTCAGTCTTCAAATTGCTGAAACACGGATACTAGCACATCGAGAAGCTTGTACACAACATTAATATACAGTACAGTTTATTGCAAATGTTCCCTTGTTAGCGCTGGCGACAGAGGAATATATTTACTTGTAAGCGAGGGGCAACAAGCACTGTTCGCCTGGCAAAGAGGCCATCAAGCTCTGTTCACTTGATAACGAGAGCTTGTTGCCCTCGTTATCAAGTTAAATTACGCCTTTTTGACCCAAACCATTTAACAGCAAGTAAAAAATGTCATGTAAAAAAAAGTACCACCGGTGAGATGTTTTGAAGGGAATTCAAACTAGCTAAATTTTTATAACAGCTCAGGCGTGACGCCGGACCCTCGCTGCAACCCAAAAATAACATCAGCAACAGTATGATCCAATATAAAAACAAAAATGTTTTCTATACTATCCATCCATAAATAAAAAATTTTTTTAGGTTTCTCCAAAATTAAAGGTTTCAGCCATCTGTTATTCAGCAGGACCCATAAAAAAGGGCACACGTTTTTCTTCGCCTTCTGCCTCTCTCTAACAAAAATATTCCGCCAGTCACTCGTTTTCCTCACTATTTACCACGCTCTACTCGGGAGACGCGGATAAAACTCATATGAAGGAGCTGCCAGTAATCAGGTTTGGGTTCTAACTAGATTGTCTGTCCTCCGTAGCACAGTGTGGGCGGGTCCCTGCTAACACAGTGTGGGCGGGTCCCTGCTAACCCAGTGTGGGCGGGTCCCTGCTAACACAGTGTGGGCGAGTCCCCTCTAACACAGTGGGAGCGAGTCCCCGCCCACTGCCCCTGGTAGTGTTTCACAGGTGACCATTTCATTACAAGAGAGACATTGGCCTGCGGTGAGCGTCTGGACAAGGGTTGGTGAGGCGACCATCCTCCAGGCTGCTCCAGACACACTAGCCAGTTCTTAATGTAATGACAATTCTCGTCTGAAGATCATTGTGGGTGTTGTACTCGGGTAGATTCAGGTCAGTCGTCACTCCTATCAGCTGGTTGTGAGGACGACTGACCCGACTTGCTTAGACAATATGGGGTTGTGTCGTTGGTCGCTAGGAGCATAAACAGTGCTCAGATGGACGCTAGGAGCATAGGCAGTGCTCAGACGGACCCTAGGAACATAGACAGTGCTATTTGCGTTTAGCGGCCCATTCGTATACAGACAGAATGATTGATCGATTCGTGGGTTATAGGTTATAATTATACATGAATAAATCTATTGACAAAAATATATTAGACATACGTGCAATAAATCATATATACGTCGAGTAAGAGATGAAAGAAGTGAGTATGAAAAGCTGCAGAAATGAGAATTAAAAAATCGAGTGAGAAACAGAGATATACAGAAAACGAGACTGAAAGAGAAAAGGAAAGAGAGAGAGGACATTAATTACTCTGTCAGCTACACTGAAAAGTGAGAGAATTGGGAAGGCAATAATTTAGAGGGACAGAATTTTAAGTGTTGAAGAGAGATAGAGAGAGAGAGAAAGAGAGAGAGAGAGAGAGAGAGAGAGAGAGAGAGAGAGAGAGAGAGAGAGAGAGAGAGAGCGAGAGAGCGAGAGGTTTATATTTTATATAACTATTTTCTCAAGCATTCGTGTGTAACTGCTTCCTCTGCTCATGTGGCGACAACATAAAAAGCTGTTTCACATAAAAAACGGCTAAGCAGAGCCCTAAAGGCTGCAGGAGACAAGATGTATCCCACAGAACTAACACCCCATAGTACCCTCTGTGGCCAACACTAACGCCCCCATAGAACACTTAAGACTCAGTACACACACCAAGAGGGGTGTGAGCGAGGCAGTGCATCATGCTGAGGGCTCTGGTCCTTCCGGGATCTTCAGTCGAGTCTTACAGCATCTGGAGGCCAGGAAGGGGTAGATGTGGAGACCTTACATCGAGATCTGATCATACACGTCCCTGGCTTCCTGATTTACATAATGTTCAGGACACTTCAAAATGGTTGTGCTAAGTAGGTGTTAAGATGGCCCTGAGAGCCTAAAGGTTGCCTGTTTGAACCTTTATAAGGAGCGTAGAGTGTACCAGGTTCTCGAGACGACATTTCGCACGCTATACAAATTGTTTTGCTCTATACATAACTTTTTATATATTAGCGGTAATTATTTGATGCTAAGAATTCCAGTAATAAATATTAGACTTTATAACTAAGGCGTTAGAATTAAACAATCATTTTAAATGCGCATATGAAGAATTTGACGCTAGATTCGTGCTGAACACCTCTCCTCCAGATAATTGAGAGCTTAACCACCTAGTGATTCTTATGAGAAGAAACTGATGCAAAATTTGTCGTTTCTGAAGGAGATAAATTTAGCAAAATATTTATGGCAAGAACTCAGTCTAAAATGTAACTCTCCTACTCTGTGAGAAATATGCACTCAAAAACCGTTCTTGAGAGGCAATCTACCATTCGGTGCAAAATAATAATTAGAGCGGACAGTTTTCTTCAAGTATGTTTAGAAAGCCGTGAAGAATTCCTGATAAAGCTCTTCCAGAGTTAGTTTTGCACGAGGAGAGCTGCAATTCACTTTACGAAATGTATAACTTTATTAATTGTCTTGCAGATGAGGTGACAGAAGCCGAAATTTTTCTCTCCAGCTCGTTTAATTAAGGAGCGTTGCCCTGGCGTCATTAGCACGGAGAGGATCATTAGTCAAGGCGATGACGTAGGCTAATAGCTCGTTACAATGTGGCCGAAATTAGAGTAACGTAAATATTATGGTTTCATATCTACGAAGGAATTTCTTAGAAATATGATGGTTGTAATAATTACTTATCTGGCAAATAGGAAATATTTGATACTTGTTTAACAACATAAATAAAAAAACTGTTACAAAATAATTCATAATACAGATCTCATATCGTGATGTAAAAAGATAATATTTACTTCTACACATACACGAGCACAAATACACATACGAGCTTTCACAAGCAACAGCTTAAGTCATATATATAAGAGTTATCAATCACACCTGGAATTTCTAAGAGTAGAGAGAAAAATAATAGGACAGTTAAAGTCTTTTCCCCTCCCTCTCCTCCTTTATCCACCCCTCCTCTACCCTCTTCTCCCTCCCCCCTCCTCAAAATCTGACGACCCCCCCTCCCAAACATTACAGAAGGCGCCACTTCGAGGAAGCCTCGGGTCAGAGCCGCTTCCAAGGAAACGCCATAAGTGAGTTATGGTTTTTATCTCGTCCCCAGGAGACAAGGAGTCTCCAGTCCTCCCTCCGCCACTCAACCCAGAGTCCGGCTCTCATGGTCCACGTTATCGGGAGCCTGGTGATAAGTTGTATAATTAACAATGTTAGAATTATGTTAGAATAATTGATTTAGAAATTACAATAATACTGTCAGTAACAGTAATAAGAGTGTATTATTGAACACGATGCGTTTGTTCAAGAAGAATTATTTATAATTATTATTTTTAATGGATCTCCTCCTTGTCCCAGTGTTTAGCCTTTAGTCTATATCTTTCATTTCTTTCTCTTCCCTGTCTATGTTTATCTTTATCTCTCTCATTTAATCTTTATAAAGAGCTAAAGCGGAAAAAAAGAGATAATCCTTACCATTTTTTATCTCAGGCTAATTTTTCATTTCTCTCAATTTCTCCCTGTCACTTCCTTGTCGTTCCAATTTGTCGATTAATGTTTTATTCAGTTTCGTTTTACCGCTTATCTGTTTTTTGTCTCTTACCCTTTCTCTTTCCCCCTATGTCATTTCATATCCCCATTCCGGAAACATTTAAGTTTCACTTCAGCCACTCTGAACCCCTTCATGAAAATGTTGACTTCCGTATATCGTGAATCACGCGCACTAGCACGATAAGCATCTTTAGCTTATCTGCCCTCGTCTTGCTGTGATTGCCAAGTTTAACACTTATAAATACTGTACTAACTTTGTTTTCTGTAGGTTCCTTATGTAAATGTATGGGAAGTCAAGAAGTTGCATGTTAGTGTGGAATGTAATAATGGTATGATGTTCCGGTCTAGTAACAGATTGCCTGGAACTGAAATCTAACCAATTAGGGAGGGATGAAATTTAGAGAGCCAGATTTGGGCTCAACTGATGGAAGAGAGCCACAGAGAGTTGAGGCTGGCGGCCTGGATAGTGGCAGCTTTCATTCTAGTCATGAGCAGGGACACAACGTCACAGTTGTGACTGTAGCAGGCGACCTTTAACTAACAATTAGAATATCGTAGCACAGCAGTAGCATCACTGAAGAGCATACATTGCACGTTGTGCCTCACAGCTTCGTCTTTAGAAAGGGAGAATGAAGACGGTGTTAGACATCAACAGTCAATATATAAGAGTTAAGTTGGACGATAGCTTGGTGTTGCACGTGATTCATCTGTTGGTTTGAATTGTTGTCTGCGTTTTGAAGAATTCCCACTACTGATAAAAATACCACATAGTCGAGAAAAAGCCTACTCGTCTACCAAGGGGTTGACCAGATACAAATGCACAATAAAATCTGAAACGACGGTATTAGGATCTTATGATTTAAATTCAATCCACAGCGTGGAATGAATTATTTTATTTATATAAATACGATTTCATAACAGCTGTGGGTAGTCAACTAAGCATACCGCCAGGGTACATGTGATGCTTTGTTTGACCTTTGCTTACAATTAGCAAATTTGCCCAATAATTCCCAATCACTGACTTTCGGCACCTTAACAATGGCAAAGTTTGATTACTTAGCTGACGATAATCTGATCTTTGTGATGTAACACCAGATTATACTTACGTTCGTTATGCATTCAGAGAGATATTTATTTTGCAACAGCGGTGTATTCCAGCCACATTATTCTGTTGTGTATTCAGAGGTAAATTATATTTTTGTTATGACACTTAATAAAAAACAGGTATAACTGCGAGGTATGAGCTATGAGGAAAGGCTACAGGAATTAATCCTAAAGTCACCTGTATAGAGGAAAACGAAAACGGTTGACATGTGATTACACATAAAACATTAAGATGATAAAGACAGTTCTGGCGGGTTATAGCCAACAGTGCCGGGTCTAATAATCGCAACACAGACACGCTTGGGAATGTTTCCTTACACCCAAGGCATCTGTTCAATTAGCAATAAATAGGTACTAGGAATAAGGCCACTGTTGATGGTTGCATCCTGAGAAAGGTTGCCAAATGAATATCTGGATAAATCTAACAGGTTCCCGACCACTGACAATAGGCAACCACTGGGGGTGGACCCAGACAACTGGAACACATCTGAACACTAAGAACCTCAGTAAGCTGCAAGAAATTTAAAACTAATTTGTTTTAAGTGTCAGATTTGTAAATATATGGAATGAAGATGGACATTAAGAGCCACACTGTATATTGCTTGCAGTGTAGATATGACAGTGCCAAAAGGAGGGGGGGGGGGGTTCCAGAACCTCTGTAACAGTGAGCCGAGCTTGAGAAGCAGGTACCAATAGTTGAGCATCAACAAACACAAGCACTACAAGGTGATTGCACGCAAACACACACGCTCAAATACGTACTCACTTAAACACACAAATGCTATTTCGTTTCGCAATTTTTGTTTTGATGCTTTGAATTGGGAGGCAAGAGCACTGACACTGAATGTCAATTGGTTAGAGAGAAGACCATCATACTCTCCACGTATTCAAGCCAATACTAAATGCCTCACTCAAGTTTTTTTATTTTTCGAATTCGCGGAGATCGACCAACATGTGGCCAAAGGGCCGTGTGTGTGTGTGTGTGAATGTGTGTGTGTGTGTGTGTGTGTGTGTGTGTGTGTGTGTGTGTGTGTGTGTGTGTGTGTGTGTGTGTGTGTGTGTGTGTATGTGTGTGTGTACTCATTTATTTATACTCGGCTAGATCTGTTTGGAAAATTGAGCTTCATCTCTTGGACCCGTTATTCCAGCAGCCAGACATCTAATGCAATGAGTGCCGACCTACAAGTCTCTTATTAAGTCTACATTTAACATTGTCGATGGAATTGTCTTTCCCTCCCTCCTCGTCTACTTTATTTCATTTGTCAACTTCTCTTCCACAACTGACGTATACTCTCTCATTTTGGTATGCATGGTAAACATGTGTGTCTGTAGCTTCCTCTCCTGCCACTGGTATTCCTTGAATCAAATTATTCCTTTTCCTCCTTGAAAATTCCCTTTTGGTATTTTATATCTCTACAATGTTTCATTTGTCTATTTTACAGCGTCGATAGATCCAGCTCCCATAACTAAATTTCCTGCTCCATCCCCCATCATCCTAGAACCATCCATGGGGGGTCAAATTTTGTGTATATATAACATTTTCTTTGTGTTTTTTTGAGACTGAGGCTTCCCGTCGGTATGCAAATTCTAACACTTTTCACGTAGGTGGTATGCAGTGTCCTAAATGCCTCTTTACAGAGGTTTTTAAGGCTACTCTGTTATTTGCTAGTTTCAAATATATTGTTGACACACTTATTTGTGCCTTTCGGGTTAGACTTGGGAGGCCTGAGTGTTTGTATATGTTTCCATGTATTTTTACTAAACGTATTTATATATATGTATGTATATATATATATATATATATATATATATATATATATATATATATATATATATATATATATATATATATATATATATATATATATATATATAATTTTAGTTGCCCTTTATTGTGTCTTCCTGGAAAGTTGAAGGACGAGCTAATAATTTCAGAGATAAACAGAAGTTGAAATTTAATCAATTGGCGCGGAGCACAAATAAAAAAAATTAATAATAATGAATAAGCTAACACGAACGTAGTCCAATGTGTTTGGTTCTCACGTGTAGGGCGGTTCCTGCCGTGTCCGCACATTTACCGTTCAGGAAAGTTAGTAATAGATGCTCGCGCAATATTTTACGCAGTCTTCCTGCTTCCCGCTAATCGCAATGGATCTTTCCTCTTGAATTGTACTCGTGAGGAAAACGCGTTTAGGCGTCGCTCATTGATCTGGGTCGCCAGCTGTTGTTCTTCTCACCCCGTTGTGCTTCTTCTGCTCCCCTCCCCACCCCCTCTCTCTCTCCCTCCCTTCCCCCCCCTCTCTCTCCCCTCTCTCCCTCTCTCCCTTCCCTCTCTCTCCCTTCCCTCTCTCTCCCTTCCCCCTCTCTCCCTCCTCCCTCTCTCTCTCTCTCTCTCCCTCCTCCTCCCTCTCTCTTTAGTGCGATTAGTGTGATATATAAAGTCAGTGTTCTCACCCCTCATTTCGTAAAACATAACTTGGTCGTTGAGTAACTGGTCTTCTGTTATCTGTCGTTTCCTGTGTCATCAGTCATGTACTCAAGCAGTGGCCAATATGTATACTTTTGTACTATAAGAGGAAACATTTTTTGTATGAAGCATTTATAGCAATTTTCTATTTTATATTGGTATTCACCTATAAATTTGCATCCAAACTTCACTTTTAAAGGCTCAAAGTGAAAAAAAATTCTGAAGCCAATATTTGTTATCTATTGACAATAATTATGCTGCCGCATTGCACTGTATGTTTTTACAGGTATGACCGAGTTCAATAACAATTAGGTTACATTTGTAAATATCGACTTTTTATTCACAAATTAATTTAACAACAAATTAATTCAAATAAAATACCCCGTTCTTATTTGGCTATGATGGATAATGTGCTCTATTAGGACCAACAAACAACAGAGACAGATACAAATTAAAGATATTCCTTTCTTTGTCATATTTTGACAAGTTTAAAAATACTAGCAGAGAGAGGGGGGGGGGTATGACGCCCGAAACAGCTGTACACCAATAATATCAGCAGGAAGAGGATGACAGCCATTCTTCTGGAAATATAATAGTATTGCTTCCTTGAGGCGTATAATGGAACTCTCGTTCGCGTTACATTCAAATATGGAATCGGATTCTCACTAAACTTTTTAGAAATTGTCCTCACGCCCGGGACTGTTCTGTTAGGAATGTAATCGCAACAATAATACACCATTCGCGAATGGCGCATATTAAATTTATATTATATATATTTATATTAATATATATATATATATATATATATATATATATATATATATATATATATATATATATATATGAGAGAGAGAGAGAGAGAGAGAGAGAGAGAGAGAGAGAGAGAGAGAGAGAGAGAGAGAGAGAGAGAGAGAGAGAGAGAGAGAGAGAGATGCAGCTGATCTCTGGGTATTTTATAAGGTCCACACAACACACGCTTAACACACCAAGTAGCTCCCTCGAGAACAACACACCAAGTAAAAGGTGTGACACATGTTCCCATGTTTGGACAAAGCAATTTCGGCGGGCACGTCATCAGGAATACACGAAACTATTAAACGCATTTCAGCAACAGGTTGGGGACCAAAATATACTGTCGCTTAAAATGTACAAACTATTTTAAATAACAGGCTAATACTCGCATTTGCTACTGATAAATATCGTAGTTTTAGCTTGCAAACTTCAAAGTAAACTCTACCTAGATCATTTAAAACAATACAACAAATTATAATACCACTGTTACCACAAAAAACATAAATAACTTTCGCCTTGTGTAAAAATTCTTCCCATTTCTCCAGAAAACGGAAAATATGTGAAGAAGTTCTATCTCCAAGTCCAAACTCCAAGTAATAATATATTTTGGTGAATATATTTTTTTATTTATTTTTATTTGACATTGCTCCGATTTCCATCAGAATCAACGGGTTTTCTCAAATTTTGCATTAATTATTCCCTCTTCCACATTTTTTAGCCAGATTTCAAATATTTTTAATTCTAGCTCCAGCATCCTGATTTTAAATATTGGAATCAAATTCTAAAACTGTACAGGTATTCTGTTTCAATTCTTTTTTCAAGATTCAAATTCAAATATATATTTCTAGTGAGCATATTGTAATTCCAAAAGGAAATTTTAATGTATTTTAATACAACCTTCCAGTTTTATATTCTATTTACAATATCATTTGAATTTCCTGTATTTAATAATTCAATTATAATAATCTGGTTCAATTATTCGGAGCTATCTTTTTTCCCATTTTTCTGAAACTTTTTTTTCAAACTTGTCGAGGTAGCTTCAGGGTTCTGGTCAGTTTCATGTGAATATTTGTATTATTTATATAATCAATTCAACTCTTTGCATGTATATTTACTTTTTGCTTACTGTTTGTAAGTTCTGTAAAGTTTAATTTTGTATTTGTGTTGCTTTTTTTAATAGTTATATTTAGTTAAATAGTTTTGTTAACTTTTTTTTTTAGTTTGGTATATACGTTACATATTTATTATATTTGCACAGTAGTTTGCTTGTTTGGAATTCTAAGTAAGAGTCAAATTTCTAATTTAGTTTTTGTGAAATTACATTTTATTAATTTGTATTATTGGTGAATGTAGCTATGTCGTGTCTAGTAAACTTCCTTTCCAGCAGACATCTGGTTGATGGTAAGGAAGTTGAACTTGGTTTCTATTTCAACATTTTCTCCAGTTTCAGTTCCCTCTTTAACTCTGTTTTCTCTCAATTTATAGTTTTCTTTGCATCTTTACTTCTCAATCCATAACTTCAGCTACATTTATCTCTCTATATCAACTTATTTCCTATTTTACTCATTATATTTATGACGAGGATAGGTCACTTACTCCTCTGATTTCTCGGCTATTTAAAAAGATTTCTCGGCTAATCGGCTTAACACCTATCGACGGTAAATTGTTTTAATCTATAACCGTAAACACCACTCACTCACCTATATTAGTTTAATAAAGGGGCATAACATTGACTCACCAAGAACCGTTTATGTTAAAACAATTGACTCTTATTTTTCCCAGCATATTTCAAGCAGTTGAATGTGAACAGAATTGCGACAATATACAGTATCAAAGCATTTGATTCTATATATCCGGCGCGTGGAATTGATGTGGGTGGTGGGCAGGTTAAGTGGGATTTGGACTTGGTTATTACAAAAGATGCGAAGGCTTAGCATAAATGCAGCAATA
Organism: Procambarus clarkii; assembly: GCF_040958095.1. Classification (NCBI taxonomy): domain Eukaryota; kingdom Metazoa; phylum Arthropoda; class Malacostraca; order Decapoda; family Cambaridae; genus Procambarus; species Procambarus clarkii. The sequence goes on from NC_091170.1 coordinate 27,309,040, forward strand.
TCCCAGTTAGAGTTGTTTCTAGTGGGGTATCTAAGGGGCATGTCCTGGGACTCCTGTTGCTTAATATATAAATGATTTGGACACGGTGTTGAACAGCATGATTAGCAAATTTGCATATGAAACTGAGTGGAAATAAATTTAGAAGAATGTTGAAATTCATTACAAGATCACTAAAATGCCCATTTAAAATTTACGAAAGTTTAATGCTTACACTTACAGGGATCTGAGCCTGGGCGTTGATAGATGTCTGCGGGAAAGTGTTAAAACTTTGTAATAAATATTTATCGCAAAAATTTTGAGTTATGATCAGCAGAGATAGGCCAAAAAAATCGATGTATAATGATCGATTTAAGGCAAATACGAAACCGAAATTTCTATCTGGAATCGTTAATAATAATATGTAAAATGCTTTTGTTTGTATTACCCTTGTTAAACCCTATTTATATAATGCTGTAAAATTTGTGTACTGTACTATACAGTAGACATAAATTTACTTGAACGTGCACAGGTAAGGTTAATTCAGATCATTCTAAGAATTAAAAACCTCCCTTGAAGAGAACTTAAGAACACTGTTTTAAATTATCTATTAAGGAGAAGAGGAAGGGGAAGACACGAGAGAAACATTCATATGTATCGGGTGAATAATAAGTGGAATATTTACAGGAGTCTAAATATATGGAGAACGAAATGGAATACGAACCATAAGGATACGAATTGGAAAAAAAATTAGACGATTTATTAAAGATCTTGGTAAATGCCGGGGTGGGAATTAGATTTTTGGGAAACACCACCTGCTAACATAATAGACATGGAATTCCTAGATTGTTTCAAGCATAGTTTGATAGACTAATAGGAGTAGTCTATCAGAGACAGTATCCCTCTTCTAAACCCACTCATCCTTCTACTCCATCCATCTTATCACCACCCACTCCGTCAACCATTATCCCACCACCACCACCACCATCTCGTCCCTCCCCCTCTTCCTTCCCCACCTAAGGTATCATCCATCCCACCTCCATCACGGGTCCTCCCGGACCACGGGGAGGGTTCGCCATACGCATCTGGGATAACGTCAGCCAAAATCCAATTTAGGTTGAGCGAGTTTTTACTCCACATGGAAATATAGCGTTGTGCTCGCCTTCTCACGTCGTCTTTACCTGTTTTGCTAATGAAAAAAATTATGTATTTGTAATTTGGATATGCAAATGACTCATTTTTTGGTGGATATTGAGGTGATCTCATAGGTTTTGTTTGTATAAATGAGCACCACTAGGATATTGATCTGTTAGAAACGTTAAAGACTATCCATCTTTTCTTATATACATAAATCCCAGGGATGAAGCAGCTGACCCCAGCGTCTGCCCGTCCACAGAGTGCAACAGGAACTACTCCGGCAGCGTCGGCAAGACGTACGAGCTGCAGGTGCACTGGCCGCTGGAGACCAAGAAAACCCCAGTGTGCAACCTGACCTTGGTGGCTGCCGGCGGCTTACACGGGGACCTCATCCAGCTGGCCTTCCACAAGTTCTCTCTGGGCAAGTTCAACTCCCACACGGACCGTGGGTGTCCTCACGGCCACATGCAGATCATCGAGGACCAGAGGAAGTACAGGTCGGTACTTCATGCGGCCACTACTATTATTGCTTATTATATTAATACAATTATTTATTATTGATCAATATTATGAAGTGCTGTTATTAGTCGTGTAATAAAAACTAGTTAATATAATAGCCAAGTGTTGGGGTGTATCTGAAATAGTATGAGTGTAAATGCTAGTTCTTGTTAATGTTAGAGTACTCGGCGTTTATGTGTTCTTGTATGTGGCGTAGGTTTGTTCAAGCATGTGTGTGTATATGTGACGAGCATGAGTAAATGCATGTGAGATCCATGTGTGTGGCATGCAATTGTATAATATATATTATATATATTATATATATATATATATATATTATATATATATACATATATATATATATATATATATATATATATATATATATATATATATATATATATATATATATATATATATATATTATCATATAATCTGTGGTACGGATGTAGACATGGATATAGCGTATGCGCCTGCGTGTAACTAAGAATTAAGGGAAGGTATATTTGCTATTTGTGTCTACAAAATCGAGCTATTTGCTTTTGGACCCCACAATTCTGACTAATCTATTTTCCCTCTATTATATCTACTACATATAAACTACTCTAACACAAACACACACTCACATATCCATTCATCCCCAGGAATCAGCCTGTAGCAGCTGTCTATCTCCCTGGAACATATTTACTAGGTGAGCAGAGGCATCAGGGTGAATGAAAATCTATCCATTTGTTTCTACCTCGGCAGGGAATCGATCCCAGGCCCTTAGAACTACAACCTCCGAATGCTGTCCACTCAGCCGTGAGGCCCCCAACTCTGATACTGTGAGCACACACATTATGTGTGTGCGTGTCTGTGTGTGTTATTATCTAAAGCTTCAGTGGCCGTCAGACAACAGGTCGGAGAAATCCAAATCGACGCAGATCACAGCTGATTAATATCAGTGTGACAGGGTTCTGATGCAATTATGTTGGCTTGTAACCGGTGCAATATTGTCTCACACACACACACACACACACACACACAAACACCTCTGTCTCACCTTTCTCATCCTCTACGCGAGCCTATCAGCCTATACCATGTTCTATGTCTCTGATTCCACTCATCTCTGAGTCCTTCAAATTTGTCTGTATGTCTGTATCTGTCCCTATGTCTGTCTCTCACCGTCAGTGACTCCTAGTGATAGCGTGTGTCCTAGCGTTTCTCACGTCAAACTGGGAATAATATAGTGAATTGTGGTACTCGGAAAATCCATTATCAAAATACAATGCACACATTGCACTGTGCTTAAGGAATTATTTATCCCTTTTATCTATACAAAATTACTCTCGGGGAGTATTTGGGGTTATTGGATTTGTTACTTTTTGATATCAGAAAGGTCGACAATAACAAATGTTATTCAAATTATTCAATAGATAAATTTAGAAAGTTCAGAGGTGGATGTTAACAATGGAAAATGAGATGCTTACTCAAACCACTGCTTACAGATATTGTGTGGATAGACGAGACCAGGATACCTCTCTCTTCATTCATTCCAGCTCATATTATTGAGTCATTAAGAATTATTGAGACGCAATATTTGTGATTCTGTCAGTTCAAATAATGGATAGTTTGCCGCAGGAGCAAGTGTCTCGGAAGTTCGCTTTCCAAAAGAGAACTTAACTGGCAAGTTATAAGAGGATTCACTCATGGGATGGAGGAAGAAGAAAGGAAATAAAAGGATGGAGGTGAGAGCAAAGTTGGAAGAAGAAAGAGATAGGCAAAGAAGAAAAAATAAATAAAAATATGATTTACAAGAAAAGGACAAGCAGGAAAAGGAGAGAAAGTGGGTCAGACGATAAAGGAACAATAAATAGGAAACCAAGAACGGAAGAATTAAGTAAAGGATAATGAAGTACAGAAGTAAATAAGGAGCCAATGAAACAAAATATGGAGGGGGTAAACAAGTCGGCAAGGAGAGCCTCCAAGGAAATGTTAAGCGAAGGGAGGAGAGAAGACAAATGATCTTTCCCAAAAGTTTAGAAAAGATTGTCGGGATTCAATTGTTGAGGTGTTTGGAGTTTCTTATGTGGGTTTTTATACGGCATCCACCATCTCTACGGCCGTCGGCCAACACTGCATCATGTTTCTTAAAGCTTCAAGACTTGTGACAACTCTTTGTTGCCGGCCAGTTCCACAAGTTTTGTGCCTCCATTACTGTATATTTATATCGGAACTATTCATAGGTCTGGCAACATTCTAGGGAGATCTAGACAAGCTACAAGAGTCTTACCTGCTAATATAAATCTCTTGCATTATATGCAAGAGATCTGTCAACACTGCAAAGTCTGGCAACACAACAAGCTATCTGCCAACATTGCGAGAAGTCTGTCAACTCCACAAGATGCCAGCCAACACTACATAACGTTTGCTAGCGCTACAAGAGGTCCACCAACACTAGAAGAGTTTCGTCAGAAGTAAAAAAAAAAATTCAAATCGTCCAGGAAACAGTGAGGTAAAATATTAAATTTCAGTTTAAAATTGCAAACTAGTAATTAAATTAGTTTGGTCAATAAACAGTAAAATTCTGTGCAAATATAAGTGACGAACTGCAGTCTCCTGACAGCCCATCACACAACCTCTCCCCTCCCCCCTCTCCCTTTCTCCCCTTACCCCTTCCATCTTACACTTCCCGTCACATCTTCCCCCTTATCCCCTCCGCATCACCCTTCCCCCTTTTCATCTCACCCCCCCCCTCCCTCCAACACCCCTTTCTTACCCTCGAAAGCAAATACGAAATAAAATATTTGCAATCGACGACAGTCATCACTCGGTGAATATAAAGGTCAGGGGGTCACAAGTAAAAGGTCAGGGGTCACAAATGAGAGGTCAGGGGTCACAAGTAAGAGGTCAGGCAGGGGTCATGATGCATTATTATAATGGCACTGCCAACTTACTCTCCGTCCAGAGGTTGCTGTTCATGTGTTCATGTTTAGCCTGCATGTGTATCTGCTCAGTACGAACAGCTGCTCAGTGCAATCAGTTCCCCAATATGCGCATTTGCACAGCACATGCAGGTCTCGAGTGCAGAGCTACGGGATGAGGTTAAGAGAAATAAATCTTATGCCACAAGAGTAAAAATAAGAAGAGACGACTTAGATGTATGATATTCTAAGGTGATCGGATAAGATGATCATGAAATTGTTCTAAATTGAACAAATTAAATCAAGATGTCACAAGTGAAAACTAAATAATTTAAAGGGTTTAAAAGAGATGCAAAAGAGTGCTGGGTCGGTGTGCGAATTGTGGATAGGTGGAATGTACCGAGAGAGGAGTAACAAAGACAGAAAACAATAACAAATCTCCGTATCAGATATGACAAGTCTTGAAGAATTGAAAGTAGAGCACCAACACATTCCATCAAGAGTAGAGGCGGGCCCAGGAGATATTACTTCCAACCTGCCAGCACTATAAGGGTAAGGACGCATGCTCGAACACCTCTGACACAGAAGCAACGTTCAAAATCAGAACTATTAGACTAAGAATGTAGGACAAGTAGAAATAAGACAAACGTGAGCTCGAGAAATGTCAAGTAAGATTTTTTTCAGAATGAAACTTAAAAAAATATGAAACACACTACAGAATTTGTTACTGCAATATCTTCATAAACAACTTCAACATAAAATATAAGAAGGAAACGTGTGGAGTCTTTGTATGATATCCCAGGTCGAAAAGGAGGTGGCCAGAAGCCAGCGCTCAACCTTCTGCCACGTGTAGAAGATTACGTGTTGGAGAGTTCTCCTCTTAACTAAATAATGTAAAGAAACAAAACATTTAGGTTCTCCAGAGAACTTGAGCCTCTTCCGCAGTGCAGCGAGGAAGGATAAATATTTCAGTGAGGTACTTTTGGTACGAGTGAGAAGGAGGGAGGGAGGAGGAGGGGGTGAGGAGAAATGGAACAGAGAAGAGAAGACAAATTAATATGAGAAGTTTAAGGAATAGAACGTGGAGGAGGAGGAAACAGGTAGACACGTTGTGGAAGGATGTAATGGAATATAACTACATTTATTGTTATGCACTGTAGAAGGAAATAATATGGAGGAAGCCGAGGGATATTGGTGAAGTTGATTGGTAATGGAACAATTACCCCACCCAACACCCACTGCAACAATGGGAGCAACATAGAGAGAGGGAGAGTAGTATACATCTTCCTCTGCTGCCAAAAGGAGTTCGACACTGGAGACTATTACGCGATATTTTTTTACACTCCTCCGTACAGACGCTCATCTCACCCGCACACACACACCCTTCTCACTCACACTCCTTCATACTGATACCCCTCACTCTCACACCCCTCCATACAAATGCCTCTCTCACCCACACAAGCACACTCCTCCATACAGACGCCCATCTTCCCCTCACCCACACTCCATACCGTGCTGGTATTCCTGCTACACACACACTGTTGCCACACAACACTATACGCTACGAAGTGTTCAATCAACATGTTTTATCATTTTTCTTACAATCCATCTTATACTTTTGTCCAGTAATATATCCATGAACCTCTCTCTTCACGTGCTGTTATTCTTATTTATTAAAAAAGGTTGTATTTACCCTTCAACTTTCTAATTATATTATAGCATAAAAAAATTTAAACGTAGCACATTTAAGTGGCTTAAGATCAGCGAACTCTCGCACCTCCGAATAAGTAGGATATGTCGCTTATCGCTACATACTGAAACGCTTACTTTATTAGGAATTTAAAGATAAAAATTCCTGAACGCACGAGTGAAATTCATTGTGGAACATTTTATGGTTTCGAGGCTATCAGCTGAGTAAACATTACTTCATAGAAAATGCGTTCAGATTTTTTTATGGAAAGCTATTGCAATTTCAGGGTAAGAGAATTTGGTTTGCTCAGTTCTGCATTTATCAAGATATGCTCGTTCCAGTATATATATATTTTTCATATTTTTTAATGAGTATTAACACTTTGATGTGGTATTATATTAAATATAAATAATATTAGACTGAAAAAGCGCATAATATATGAGTCGTCTCATAATCATTAATCGTTAAATATTTACTTTCCTTGTTTATGGGTTCCTCCTTTTTAGATGGTGTGGGAAGCTAATATAAATGATCTGTTGTAAGTGCAGCCGGCCGTTAACATGACTTAAGTTACGAATGAAGTGAATGGTTAAAATGGTCGATCAAATAAAATTGATGAATGGAATAGTCGATCAACGTTGTTCAAGCAGCAGATATAACATGCAGTAAAGAGTTAAAATATCTAACCTAATGGCAATGTAGGGAAAGAAGGAGAGGAATATATACATTTGCTGGTTCTGCTCTGCATACAATGAGAACGGAACAACATTTACAATTATATGGTTTTCATGTAAGAGTTGCCATTGATAAGAACAAAATTAGGAATAATTTTAGCCATTATGGATTAATGAATGATGATACCTGCTATGACACTCCCATACATCGGATGTGTTGTGCGGTGCCCATATAGCAGTGGGTGTACATGTCTACCGTGTGCTTGCAGGCCGGGGTTCTGGTGCGGAGACGGCGTCGGCCTGGAGATGTACTATTCAGAAACACCCTCTGTTTCCGTCATCATCACGCGGCTACCCATAGACAATGACCTCACTGCTCTTGACGCCTTCTCCAGCATCTACGTGAAGATGTCCTACAAGTTTCTTCGACGGGAGTCGGCTGTAGTGAGGTACGGGAAGCCGACGGAGCCCAAGTACCTGGGTCTGCGAGACAAGACGACAGTGTGCGACGCTCTCTTTACCGACTGTGCCCAGCGGCCGTGCTTCGTGCAGTCTCCAAACTTCCCCGGGATGTATCCGAGAAACACCACCTGTTACTACCGTCTCAGCCAGACGAGGTCGCCACCGGGCAAGAGGGCAGTCATCGCTCTCAGTCAGGCGGACGGCCATTTGGTACATGTAAAGAGCCTGGTGCAGCCGCATGACACCACTGAGCGACATCTCAAGCTCTATGGAGACTGCTACTACGTCGGAGACTATGTGCGGGTATACGATGGCGACGCAACGACCTCACCCGTGTTGGTCACCTTCTGCCGCGGAGACGTCGTGCCCGAGATCGTGTCCTCGGGTCCAAATATGCTTATAGAGTTCACCACCTCTCCTTACGATTATCCTCATCACGAAGCGCCTTGGACACATGTGGCAGGGTTCGAACTGCGAGCCGAGGCGCGTTTCATACCCGCGGCAGCTATTGGTGAAGACTGTCGCGTGGAAATCCGCAGCAGCGACAACAGCACTGGGTGGGTGGAGGGCGCTACACACAGTGTGCCTCCCAACACGACCTGCGTGTGGCAGTTTCTGGGCACGCACGGCCAGGTTGTGTGGATCACCTTCGTGCACTATTTAAGGCAGACGCAACTCGCCAAACTCCAAGCCAAGTTGTGTTCGACGCAGCTGACAATCAGTGACGGAGACTGGCCAGGAGGGAAGGCCATTGCTAGACATTGTCACGACACAGAGCCGCGCACCTGCGACCGTGCCAGACGACTCCTCGACGACGCCAACGTTCGCCCCTGCGACTGGAATGAATCTTATGTCTCCACTGGCAGGAACCTGAGCATGTCTCAGTATTTCGGAGATGGAAGCATTGTTACTAAAGTTTCATTTATGCTCAGGTAAGAGTCTTGTGTAACTTTGTGCTTATATCTTCAATACAAAGCTTAGCCAGAAATGAAACAAGTAAGAGAATACTGCATTGTAACCTTAACTCTTATATCAAGTTTACTCAGTTTAATGAATAGTTTTACTCCTATTAAGTACCACATGCTATCCGGTTGGTATGTGGCTAAAAGGTTAGGTATATAATGGTTGTGCTGAGCCCAAGTGATCTTTAAGCTAAGTATTTTACATGTATAGTTAACAAGTAATATATTTCTTATTTGTCCATCATGTACCCAAGACCCTGGGCGGCAGTGGATAAGTTTTCGCAATGTCTACAGTGACTAAGCTTGGGATATTTGGCAACTGTTTTGGTAGTATATATAACTTTGAATTAAATAATTTTACATTTCTTGAGCATTTCTTATAAAATTCTTTAAATATAAATATTTATTCCATCACGGTGATCATGGGTGCGCAAATGGTTTTGCTGAAACAATTTACATTTGTTCCGAACTAATTCGACAGATGGCACAGTTACTTGAAGCCGAGCGGTAGTACTCAGTTCATTAGAATATCTGCATAGTAATTAATTTTAAATGATTGTATGTATCGTGCTAAAAACTATCATGTGACGTGTGTTAATATGAATTATGGATGCAGGGAACGGAACTCTCGGCCACATATCTTCCAGAGCGAATTGCTACCGTCATTATATTGAGATATAACTAGATCAACCAGTTATACCGGCAACGTGTTGGGTAGAGCCAGCTTCAGTCTGAGCTCGGTTCCCCGCATTACCAAAAGTATGTGAATGTGTTTAATTGTATGATCTCCTGGGCAGGTACGAGTTCGTAGACCGTCGTCAGACAGGAGAGTGGGCGGGCGATCCCTGCACGCGTGTCGTCATGAGTGACGGCACCTCGCGCGGGAACATCACCTTCACCGCCCCGCGGGATGTGTTCCTGTATGGTCGTGGGGGGCGGCCCTCCGTGTCCTGCTCGTGGCGCCTGCTGGGTGCTGCGGACCAGGTGGTGCGGCTCACCATTAACAGCATCCTCACTGGCTCGTCTACCTGCCGGACACAAGTGAACCGGCAGACGAAGGCACTGCGCTGTATACCTGGTGGGGCCTCACACATGTCTCTGTCTATATCTGAGTGGCCCTGGGCTGACGTGGAGCTGCCACTCGCCTGTGTCTGCTCCCACGACTCCATACCCATTACTCAGGTGTCTCATGGGCCAGACCTCACCCTCAACCTCACCATCAAGGGCATGCTGCCCCACGAAGACTACAGACATTACTCCTTCAATGCCACATACGAGTTCCTGAAAGCGCCCGGGTGTCTTGGGGCTACGCGGGTGCTCTCAGGGGCTGCCGGCGAGATTGTGGCAGATTCTTCTCCTTCTAACTCCAAAGGAAGCTGTGAAGGGTTTCCCTGGTTGCTGAAGACTCCGCCAAAACATTCACTCTTCCTGACCTTGCCGCGCGCTAGCCTCGACAACGGCACCTGCGCCTCCGATACTCGCTTGTTCTTCCATGTTCCAGGAAGTGCTGAACCCGTGCTCGGGGTGTGCCCCGCTGCTGACCAAGCTGCGGCCATTACCTTCTTCTGGCCACCTCCGGAGCCTCGAGTGATGAGCCCACACACCCCTGAGGAACAGTCCAATACCAGCGGTGCTTCCGACGTAAACGATGCCGAAGACAAACCCACGAGCCGCGAATTGGACTTTCGAGAGTCTGACGGTCGTGAGTCTTCGCTGGTAGTGGTGTGGGAGCCCCGGAGCGCCTCGAGTCTTCGGCTACGCTGGCTAACCACCTGGAAACCGGCTGATGCTGAGAGGACGGATGACGGAATAGGGACGCCCCTCACGGGTGGCTTGGGAGGGTGGCGGGACGAGCCCCCAGACCCACCCTGCAAGGAGCTGTGCCCGGAGCTGAGCGCATGCATCCCCCCGGAACTCTGGTGTGACGGGCGCAAACACTGTCCGGAAGGTCAGTTCCTGCAGTCTGTCTGTCACCACCTACCCCATATAACCTCCCTTCCTTTATTCTATCATTATTCGCGGTTTTCCTTATAACTTATTTCAGGTATCATCATAAAATGTACTAATTGAAAGTTTGTTAAGTGCATTTGTTGTTTTCGTGCTCAACTCATTAATGTTACCTGAGGTAAAGTATGTCTTCGTTTGAATATGATAAGAATATGATGCATGTAAGAATAAGGTAAGAATAGGATGAATGTAAGAAAAAATGTAAGTGGAAAGTAAGAATAAGAAAAGGGGGTAGGAAGAAGCAATAGGGACAAACCTTAAGTAGATCACGCTTGTTAAGAAGGTTGGAACATTTAAGTATATCCTGTGAAACGGAAGAGTCAACAGTCTTGGTTTTTCCGTTCAGTATAATCAATATATATTTGTCCCATGATAGGTGTGCCACAATTACATCGTTCAATCAATTCGCGGTCAAACATTTTTTGTTCTCTGATAATTAATATTAACTGTACTCAAAAGGATTAATATCGACAGCGTTACCGTTTATGTAACTGCTATTTTGGACATCCTCGCTTGCATATATATTAAATGAAGATAAAAATGCTATATACACTGATTTATATTTCCGGTCAAACAATATTTCATATTTTTAGCACCCTTGCCACTACTCACCAATTTGCCGCGTGTTTTCTGTGAGTAAAAATTAAAGATTCTTTATTAATATGAACTTTGAATTATTAAGCTGTTAGGCTGACATGACAAGACGACAGGTCAGAGAGAGAAATTGGCGAAAAGTAGCGGATGGAGAAAGGGGAGAGAAGTGAGGTCCTGAGCACTCCACATGTCACTCCCGACCTACATTCTTGTGGTACATAAGATCATATTATATATTACCTGAGAGGGTACCCGGCGTTGCTTGCGTGAAGGAGGCCACGTCTTTACTACACACTATCTTCATCACTATAGCTGTTTCATCACACATTATCATCACTATAACTTTCTTTACAACACAACCATTATCAATTATTACAGTGAAGACTGATACATCTTAAATACACACTCAACCCTTAACACTTTATCTAACACCGTCTACATTATATATGTCCATCTTCATTATGTACCGTCCTCATTATTATAATTATCTTCACTACTCTGGCACTACCGGGTATCCCATCTACAAACTTCAATATCACTATCTTCCCTCTCCATTAGCACCTTCCCTCTCCATCACCACCTTCCCTCTCCTCCAAAGTTAATCTCTGGACTTAGAAACCTTTCATATGGAGAGAGATTCAAAAGAAGATTAATTTATATTCTCTTGAAAAGGCGAAGAGTTAGGGTTGATATGACTGACGTGTACAAGTGGATGAAAGGGCATAACAAGAGGGGGATATTAATTATATCAACATAGAATACAAAAAATGGATATAAATTGGATAAGTATATATTTAGAAAAGACCTGGGTAAACACTGGTTTGGAAACAGGAAAGTTACTTTTTTGGAACAGATGGCCGGGTAACAGAGTATGCGTGGCATCACTTGATTGTTTCAAGCGAAGTTAAACCATGTTTAAATGAGGATATAAATAGTAACTTCCTCATGTATGCCAATAGGCCTTCCGGGGAGTGTGAGAGACACAGAAGAGCATAAAACAGCGTATCCGGGGCGTGTTTTGGCACAGGAGAGCATAACACAGCATCTCTGGGGAGTGTGTGAGGAACAGTGGAGCATTACAGCGTCTCCGATGAGTGTGAGAGACACGATGGAGCATAACAACGTCTCTGGAGAGCGTGTAGGCCAGTGGAGCAGCGGTCGACAGGAAAGGCAGGGAGGGGCGTGCATCAACGTTTACTGCCCCATCTCGGTAACATAGTGGAACTATTGGCTAAAGCTAGTGTGAATTTGCAGGTATAAATAGAGAGGGGTGAGAGGGAAAACAGAGAAAGAGAGAGAGAGAGAGAAAGAGAGTATACGTGTTTGTTTTGTGGGGTTGTATGTGCATTGATGTGAGACTTGAGCCTTAACTCTTGAGTACAATCTTTCAACCTAATTTTTGACTAGTGTTTAGGGTTCCCGAATTCTTGGAACTTCTCCATGACTGTACATGGAACAGCGTATGGAGTCTTCCTCCGCCACTCCAAAACCTTTATATTTGGTCTGCCGTCGCCGCTAAATCATTCCCTAGGTTTACTCAATGTTTTACAACTTTGTCAGTAAAGTAGTTCTTTCTAATATCTCTTGAGCCGCACTGGCGCGTGTACTTTCTACCTATGTGTGTGTGTGCGTGTGTGTATGTGTCTGGGGGGTAACGATACCAGCCTGATGACTTGCTAGGTGTGAATTAATCTTGCCCCAGCGGTCCCTCAGGCACTAGGGGGATCATTAAGTTCCTGCCAGGCTTTGCCCATGACAACTCCTGCTGATTTCCCTGAGGTTTTGACTGTGTCCTAACTGGTCCTCGTCCCGCTCCGGCAGGCGTTCTTCAATACTTCGCTCACACATAAAAGTTTTGTGCTCAGTCACAGGACAGACTACAATCTGATCTCTTTCATTTCGTTGTTATCGAGGATTTCAACTCAAGAGAAACAAAACAAAAAGTTTCACAATGTTCAGATTAGATTGAAGGTATTCAATTGTAAGTAAAAGATTACTATGTTTTTATATATTATCGGGAAAACAGATCACTATAGGTTAGTGAAAATCTGCTGAATATATACATATCTGATATATATAGCTATATCTAAAATATATATTTTGTTTTATATATATTATATATACACACTCACGTGGGCCCCAAGGAGTATATATATATATATATATATATATATATATATATATATATATATATATATATATATATATATATATATATATATATATATATACATGCCTAATGTTTCAAATTATCTTAATAGAAATTCGGGCTTTTATTAGTATAAAATTTAGTAAAATTATTAAATGCTAGAAAATAAAAACTATTAAGTAGTATATATATCAAGAAAAATAAACATTAAAATATAAAGTATTTGATCTTATCATTAAAAAATTATGGAATCAGGTTCAGGATCAAGAAAAATAGGATCACGAATCTCTTTAGTGCTGAGAAGCTCGCCAATCAGTATTAAATACTGAGAGACTCGTCAGTGTTAAATCAAGATGGCCTCTTGACGGATGACTCGCGCGTTCCAATGAATACAATTATGTAATATTATTGCGGATTAAAAGATTATTACTCCAATGGTCATTCGCGTCATGAAGAGTCGAACAATTGATCAAGGAAATGGTGAAAAGCTACTGAATGATTTATCAAAGCGTTTACACGAAATTATATTATATGATTATCTGAATTTACAATTTTCATATTAAATGAAGCTGCTTTGTTTTGAATCATTGTTGCTGCCACATCACGGAAATTAAATTCATATAATATTCATATCCAGCCATTAGAAGTTGACAAGCTAATCAATAACCCAGTACAAATTGAACAATATAGTGTCAGCTCATTAAATGTATGAAAGTTTGTTACAAAACTATCAAAAGAGGAATCATGAATTGACAGCAGTTCAGTAACATCCAATTTGTACTTATTATCAATACATAAAATTGTTGAGAGTCAGGCAGCTATATGTATAAAAGGTTTGGATTGTTGGCCTTAGACTCAACGCCGAACCCGGAAGTTATTTTGTGCTAAACTTCGGGCATATAAAAAAACTAACTTGCCAATTTCGAAATATATAAATATATATGTCATATATAGTAAATAAAAGTGACCGATGTATTTTACAGAGCTAAATTTTCTCGTCTTATTTTGTCTTGCCGTTGAAAAGTTTGTTATCCTATGAAGGTAACAGACGAACAAGTATACCCATATGAAGAATACTCCAGTAAGCTCCACTAAGACTTGGAGTAATTCAGCCTTGAGAGCCACATGCATTGTCAAGTGTGGAAGACCATCGCAATCTTGAGCAAGTATCACTTTATGACTATCAAGGGAATGATAATGGGAACGTTGTTTGGAGCAATCTTGTGAATGCTTTGAGGCGTCCCCTTATTGTACCAGTGAATTGGTGACATTTTCAGACATATGTTTGTACTGTACATCTAATGCTTCGGCTTCATAAAGGTAAGTGTTTTGAACCAGTTTACATTTTGGAGTGGGCGTGTACAAGAGGTGTCCCGCAGGCGGTCGACTTCAAGTGAAGATTGTATCTCTCAGTAAACTTCAGTAAACTCAGAGTTCAGAAGACTTTCTTCCTCTGGTGGTTTGGAATTATGCATTTGCATTATGCCATTATGACATGGCCCGAGGACCATAATACTGACATTTAGCCTCGAGGAGCGTATTTTGCTCCTCAAATAGTTCTAGTATTGGCTTATGTCACGAGGTGATTGCATTTATATAAAGTCAACAGGTATTTCATGGTAACACCTGCCATCAGCACCACTACAAGTGTCACCGAATTTATTACCCATGTTATTAACTTGCATGTCATCACACTTGCTTTGTTTTGCAAAGAAAGTGTCAACACCTGTCACCACCTTCATGACACTTGTCTGTGCCCGCAGGTAGCGACGAGATGGTGGCCAACTGCTTGCTAGAGCGAGTGCCGTGGCTCTATCTTACCATTGCGGTGCTGACACTCTTGACGCTGTTCTTCATTACGGTGTCAGCCGTGCGGCGTCACCGCAACCAGAAGGCCAAGAAACGTCAGCAAGACGCTCGGAGGGTGTCGACCCAGGAGTCTATCCTCCCCCCTAAGGAGAAAAGCTTAAGTGCCTATGCTCTCGACTACACCGACATGGACTTTGAAACTACCGTGTAAAGTGCTTACGTTAGGAGTTCAGTCTGGTAAACTGGCTAGCGTTATTATTTCTATTTTGTTATTCTTTCGCTAAGAATTCATAGTTTACTGTTGCACGCAGTAAACCGTTCCACTCTCGCTGTGACAAACGAATAATGTGTTCGCTCGTTCATACTGAAGTCTTGGCCAAGCGCCATTTATTCTCTGGCTGATAGCTGGACACAAAAGATCTGAGATTTTTTCCATTCTCCTGGATTTAAAGATTTATTCTTGTTATATATCTCTTAGCCTTAATTTTGCTGTTAAGTGTGAAATTTCTTAGATCTGTTTTGTTAACGTCCTGATATGTCCACATGAAGTATTTAATCGTTCTTGGTTCTGTTGATGAACTAACGCACCAACACTAACACTCCTTATGATATTCCTGGGCAGCTTCTGATACTTGGTGGTCAGGGTGTAGGGCGAGTCTCGTGCAGCTCTCTTACACATATACAGTCTACTGCTTTTTGTTACTTGTCACTAGGTGGAAAGGGAATTAAGTGCACACACACCCCTCTGTTGCTGGTTGCCTTGTTAGTGCTACAGTTCAGAACTCTTCCCAGGCGACGGGAAGAGCACTTGGGATCACAGTCTCCGTCGTACCTCTGGCAGGGATTCATTGAGACAAGAGGCTAAGGAGTCAGAATCTTAAGGAATTCCCAAATCCCGTTTAGGAGGACGAGTGTATCCGTTATTTATCAAGTAAATATCTATCTCTCTTGTTCAGTGATTTACTGTGTTACCTTTTACTGTTTGTTATGTCGAGTTTCTTGGGATTCTTGTGATAAAAAATAATGATTGAGAAAGCATAGGCCATTGGTCGTACACTTGGAGAACGATCATCAGTAATGAGGGAAGCTTTACCAACACTTGAAATATTACAAACTCATATTCGCCGCATATGATTGAATTAATTTAGTCATATGCAGGTGCTAGACCCGTAAGGATTGCCAAGATATAATAAGGTTATATTTCGTTACTGCACCACGACTGTTCACTCGCGTGGTGGGTGCTTGTTATCGTTTGTCGACGTCAGTTGCGGCGTTGAAGCTTCATGATGTGGTAATGAGCGACGTAACACCGGGTCAAGGCGGCATGCCACCATAACATGCACAGTGTGTCAGTATGAGCAGCTCCCTAGGACACCTACACGGTCAGCGCGTTATGAGGTAACTGGCTGAGCTTCAAAATCAGTAAAGCTTGACACTACACGTACGAAAGTCTTGCATGCTAGTCACGCACGAGAGGCTCGAATGCTAGCCACGCACCAGAGGCTGGTATGGTAGCCACGGACGAGAGGCTGGCACGCTAGCCACGCACCAGAGGCTGGCACGCTAGCCACGCACAAGAGGCTGGCATGCTAGCCACGGACGAGAGGCTGGCATGCAGGCCACGCACGAGAGGATGGCATGCTAGCCGCGCACAAGAGGCTGGCATCAAGGCACTAGTGTCATGCACTCCATCCACCGTGGATGACGTCGTTTGTCTCGACCATTAGCAGTGACAGCAGGAGCGCCATTTGAAGTGTTGGATGACCCTTAAACTGCGCTTCTCTTGCAACGTAAGTCGCTGTAATTTGACGTCAGTAAATAATTCTTTCACTCCATAGGTATCCAAAAATGAATATCAAAGTTATTATTTTCCGCCATTGAAATATTTGACGTAATCATTTTATTCGAATTGACAGTTGCTGTAATATTTTATTTTCCTACCTTTGGATAGAAACCCACCAGATAGGTTCTTATCGTTACTAGTGAGAAGTCGTTGGTCTCCTGCCAGGATCTTCCAGCTCATTACGGTCTTAATAAGCAATGAGAGCTTTTTATGGATTAAAATAATTTCCTAAAGTTTTGTCATAATTCAGGGTGACGTATGCCAGAGTTAATTAATTAGGCCCTCACAAGACCTCGATATTATTCTTCGGTCTAATGAGATGTTTATAATTAAAGATAAAATTAGGAATATTTGGAAAAGATTTTTTTTCTAATATAAGTGCGCAGAATATATCAAAGATTTTGTCTTCACTGAATTCATCCACTGATACAATGGGATGTATATACACACACACTAATATATATATATATATATATATATATATATATATATATATATATATATATACATTGGCATCTGTATATACGAGGAGTGTATTGTGAGAGGAATCGTAGCACGGCAAAGTGATGAATACACGTGGCAACCACACCTGTCACCAGCAGCCTCTGGGCCTTTACTAACCCCCTCCCCCCTTCTATCTCACAAATGGGAGTATCCTTCACCTGTTTTCATGTCTGCAACAGTTACGTCTCGATCCACAAACTCTTCGTACTGCAGCGGCTATTTGCCTTGATTGCCCAATTTACAATAAGGACAAGTGCACTTGCCACAAGGTTGAAGTAGACAGATATGGTTTGCACCATCTGAAATGCAGGAGCACCAATGGTTGGAATGTGAGACAAAGTGACATCAAGAGGAACATTATCTCAGCTCAGTATCAAGCCTAGAACTCAGCCCGATACCTAGCCCGATACCCAGCCCAGAACTCAGCTAAGGAAAACAACGATTTTGTTTAAGACTCGCAATCCTGACAGCCATGCTTGTTCCTCATGTAAGATCACAATACACTTCTGGGCCAAGATTCATCACACATTTACGAAACCTGTACATCTTTCCTCAGTCATGGCGTGTTTATTTACATTTATTAAACAGTTTGCGAGCTCTGAAGCATTAGGATTTGTTTTTATTATAATGATAACCTTCAGCTGTGAAATATCGAAGATTGTAAACCGTCTAATAAAAGTAAACAAAACTGCCATGATTGAGGAGAGATGTGCAGGTTTCGTAAGTGTTTTGCGTAAATGCTTTACGACAATTCGAGAAGAAAAGAAGTTGGTGTGGGACTTTCTTTATATGTATCCAGTCTGCCTGTTAACTATATCTTCCTCCAGTGTTTGTAAATCAGGCGGCATCACCAAATAAATACAACAAGCTTAGGTAATTGAACCATCAATGAACCTGTTCCAATAGGATCGGAGAGTCTTGACCGCTGGGAAAGAAGGCTAAGGCCTTTCTCGAAGGCTCTCAGAGCTACAAAGGCTGCCAGTTTTCCTTTTAGAGCTTCTGTGTGGCGATCCAGAGGTGGAACCTCAGATGTAACCACGATGCTGGCCCAACATCTGATGCACTCCAGGAAAAGGACAACCTCTAACCATCCAT